>NC_139708.1:2412030-2417030 GCF_964188405.1 Protomyctophum parallelum | reverse complement strand
AAAGCCTGGTCACAACCTAAGGCAGAGAAGCTATCGGCGGTTGTATCCTGTTTCATTTGCGGAGAATGTAAACTGATTTGTAAAGCATCAACGATTTCACTTCTGCTAAAATCCCGCAACATCCACTGATAGTCTTTTCAGCTTAGGTCTTGCCCAGGGTGTACTTGAACCAGAATGAAAGCTGGCTCCAGGTGTCCTGATGTCCTATACTCTCTGGGGGGGGGGGGGGGGGGGCTAGCTGCTACAGTATGTTGCCAATGGAACAATGAGGAGGAAGTAGTCCAATTAAAGAAAGGAAAATAAAAGGAAGGATGAAATAGCTGACTGCTTTTGCGCACAATGAAAGATATATAGGGCATATTATTCAACCATCTGTAAACAAAGAAACTGATGTTTCAACATAGTCTCACACGATAGAGTCATCCCTATTTTGAAACATCAGTGACACAGACCAACTGACCAGTGACTATTTCCCTCCACTGGGCCAACGACCTTCAATGTTTGTTCGCCTCTTCCTGCCAGTTACTGTTACTTCAACAAATGACATCAGTGCGGATCGAGGCCAACGCTGATTCAACGTGTCAACTGAACACACCCACCTGCCCACCTACACTTAAATTCTAGGTTATTTGTTACATTGCAAGACTCGGCTACATCTGGGCAAGTGGAAAAACAGGCAAAAGCTGCTATTAATAGACATGTTATGATAAGAAATCAAGGAATGTAAATTTTTCGCTCTGGCTGCTGTGTTGCAGATAGAGCGATATAGTGACTCACTAAACATGAAACTGTTGAATGTTGTGAGGGTGACGGTGGTGAATTTCCACAGTATTGATTCTTACTCTGACATGTGAGTACATATACAGTCAATCTGTTCAGGGCAAAGGTATCCTCAGGGTAATGTATAATTATCACACACATGCATCCAGTCAGATACTGTACGTGTACACAGGCGCATGTACAAACATGCACGCTCACGCTCACGCTCACACTCACACTCACACACACACACACACACACACACACACACACAGTGTGAAAAATAGATACAAAGATAGTAAGACAAATGTACGTGTGTGTGTGTGTGTGTGTGTGTGTGTGTGTGTGTGTGTGTGTGTGTGTGTGTGTGTGTGTGTGTGTGTGTTTGTGTCACACACACACACACACACACACACACACACACACACACAGACACACACGTACATTTCAATATCAGGTAGGCTACTGTTGTGTAAATATGTAGATAATTGCTTTCTTTTTCTTGATTGATTTGTTTTCCCCTTGCTCCCCCTACCCCCATTCTTATTCTTCCCTCTCTTTTTTTACTATGGAAATAAGTAATAACAATACGATGGAACTATGCATAAATGAATACAAATTTCAATTTCACCCACCTTTTTGCTTCCGTAAACCTGTGATGTGCACTATGTCACTTTTCTCTATACCCTGCATTCTAACCTGGTTTCCTGTTTAAGTGCTGATATTTGTATACCATTGAGCTGATAGAGCCGGCCTGCTTTCTCAGGTATGTTAGATGTGACATGTAATTCACTACCGAAACAAAGTTTACATGTATGGCGAAT
Organism: Protomyctophum parallelum; assembly: GCF_964188405.1. Taxonomy (NCBI): domain Eukaryota; kingdom Metazoa; phylum Chordata; class Actinopteri; order Myctophiformes; family Myctophidae; genus Protomyctophum; species Protomyctophum parallelum. Next base: position 2,415,447 of record NC_139708.1, on the reverse strand, counting down.
AAAGGCTTCTTTTTCTGATTCATAATCAATACAAATATCAATCAATCAATTAATCAATCAATCAAAAGAAGAGCTGGGAGACAAAATAGGCTACCTATATATGCACCTATATGCATTAACATACACAGACAACATTTAAATGAATTCATTCAAAAAACGTTTTAACCTTGGCCCAACCTAACCCTAGGCTATCCTTAACCTATGAGGTAATCTCTAACCATAAAACAAACCCTAAACAAAAAAGAAAGCGCTTCAAACTAACTCTAAGCAGAAGGCCTACATGCCTAACCTGAATCTTTTCATAATTGTAACCGTGTTAACCTTTCAAATCTTTCTTAGCCATAACACAAAAAGACCTCATGGGGGCCAGACAAATGTTTTTCTGTTTATGGTTTTACTATCCTTGTGGGGGTGGGGGTGGGGGGGGGGGGTTTCCCCACAAGGATGGAAAAACAAAAGACACACACGCATGCATATGTACATTGGAGATCACTTTCAAACAAATGTATCTAGCTTCCCAGACACACCTCTGCTTTTCTTAATCTCTTAAATGATACGAGGCTGAGCGACGTTGCAACACGTTGTGGTTTGGTTTGGCTGACGGTGCAGAAACACACCTTCAGCTCCAGAGGGCTTTGAACTGAAGCCCGTCTGGGCTTGGCCATCATCTCACAGCTGGCACGGCACTGAAGACTAGAGACCGATATGTCTGTTTGGTCCATATACCGACCATCATTTTGACAATAATGCAACTTTTTAGAACTTTTAAAATGTTTTACATGTATGTTATTTTTTACTCGTTTCCTATTATATTGTATTATTAATAACTCGTTTTCCTTTGTATAATTAAAGTTAGAATTTATTTTCATTCATTGAAGTTTAATATACTGCAAATCTTTTTTTCCCTCAAGTTGATTAGAAAAAGTTGCAGAGTTTAATGTCCGTTTCTTTCATTCTTTTTTATTTTCTTTTTGAGTGGTGCCAAACACCTCATTGTGTACAGCATGTGTCTGTGTCTGGTTGTTTGGGGTACGAACAGCTGCAATACCGCCGGGTGACCTAAAGTGGCACTGTTGAGCAGCCTAAAGGGCCTTTCACACTGAGCATTATAACCATAACAATATAACTAATACTAAAACTGTACCGTACAGTACAGTACAGTACAGTACACTGACTACAGTACAGTAACTATCACAATAAAAGTATAACACTCTTTCTAAAATATCGATCAAAACATGGGTATACTCTTTGGTCTAGGACTCTCTGGATCGGCATCGGACTCAGCAATCTGACATTGGTCGGTTTCTACTTAAGACATCGGCTCTGGCTGCCAGAAGGCCCACAGCAAATGTGTGGAAGAGGAGAAAAGCAGAACAACCCAGAGGGCTCGCCATGCTATTAGGGAGATACTGTGAGCTGTTAAGTTCAGCTCATCACTGCCGTCTGCCCACAGGGAGATACTGTGAGCTGTTAAGTTCAGCTCATCACTGCCGTCTGCCCACAGGGACATACTGTGAGCTGTTAAGTTCAGCTCATCACTGCCGTCTGCCCACAGGGACATTCAGCTCATCACTGCCGTCTGCCCACAGGGACATTGGCCTGTCTGTTGTGCCCAGATGTGAGTGAGCATTTAGGCAGGGCCCAGTCAACAGTCATGTGCAGTGTCTGTGATTCACTTCCAATCACTTGAGGCATGGCTCTATATTCAACAGATCTGTGTACTATTGTACTGCCAGGCAGTTCATCACCAGCTGGAGGCTCCAGCCCATTCTGACATGCATCGAAAAAGGAACGATGTCACCCATGATAATGGGAGAACAAGAAAACGCACATACGTGTGATGAAGTGTACACACATGCGCCATTATGTGCATGGTGAAAAGAGGAAATAGAGTAGGAAGGAAGCTAAACACCATCTTCTTGGGCTGGTGTTAGAAAGAGGTCAAACTTAGAACGCCGCCTCATGAATGTAGCAGTGAGCTCATATCCTCTACCGCTTACTGTCCATATACCACACAGAAAGAACACGTCTTCTCCTATTTATATATGTTTATATGTTATATGTGGATGTTGCTTCATCGAGCAGTGCAAATATAGATTATACTTTTAGGTGGGCTACGATGTTAATGCATTTACTTTCTCAGGAGACTTAAGGTCGTTTGATTAAGCAAACAAACAGATCCTGCAATTGTTTTTGTGATCTATAATACGGTGTTGGTGTTATGCAGTATGGAATCAGTGCATGGTACAGTTGTTTGTTTGTTTGTTTTTTCAAACTTTTTAGTTTATTGTTTTTTCCTTTTCATTCACAGAAGCGGTTAATATCCACAGTGGGTACTAAATCGATACTTAATAGCTTCCTCCAGTGCAAAAGAAAAATCAATACACATATAGAATTATCATCCCATAGGAAGAAAACAAAAGACCAAAACATACAGGAAATACAAGTTCAATAAAAAAGTAGAAAAGTTGTCTCTGGTTAAAACTAGACGTGGCTAGACTGCTCAAAGAGTGTGGGTGAAACGCTTCAGTCAGGTTTTCAAGCTGTGTATATACTAAAATAATTCTGTCTCTGGCAGGTACTACATCCGCCTACTGTAGCATCCGCCTACATCCGCCTACATCCGCCTACTGTAGCCTACTACATCCGCCCACTCTCATATTCTATTTGAAGAATATCATCTTGTGTCATCAAACAAAAGATTTAGAGTCCCACGGGCTCAACTGAACAGACGGTGGAACTTATTTTGTTCCACAGTCTTACATTTGTTCCTCAGTGTTCATGTGTGTGGTCTAAGTACTGGCTGATGTAAAAGGGAGTGATTAAATTGATACACTGCAGAATGTCTGGTGTAATATACTGCTGTATTTGTATTGGGTTTTTGTTCAATATAGTTTTGTTATTTAATTATGTGAAACATACGTCTTGGGACGCTCAAAGAATATTCTGATGAAGTGAAATCAAATGTTGTTGGTTGTCTTTCACAATCAGTTTTCTTTGTGTTGTATGCACGTTCCATGTGGAAGCTAAGGGCTGTTTCCCTTATACTGACACCATGCCAGTATTCGTACTAGAGTGAAACAGAACATTCACATAAGAGACAACAGTGAGACTGGGAGGAGGACATTCACAGATAAACTCTGAACCCTCACAATGAGAACATTCAGATTGCTAGCCGGAGATGGGCTGTGCTCACTCAGCACCCCAAATACAGATCACGGTGCCTCTCGTCTCGGACCCCTACAGAATCAGTGATTAGGGCATGTTTCCGTCATCGCTTTGGAGATCTAATTATGCTGTTACTACCAAAGTGTGTAACTGTCTGGTGATGTTATCTGACATGCCAGAAAGAGATCCTAAATCTGGGCAAAAAGAAAAAAGAAAGGACGAAAAAAATAAAATAAAAAATATATAAAA
>NC_139708.1:2404530-2407030 GCF_964188405.1 Protomyctophum parallelum | reverse complement strand
ACACACACACACACACACACACTGAGATGTGCAGTGCTCTGAGATTAGACAGGTTTTACTGTATAGTAAAAGCAGCCCTGCCTTTCACATTTCCCCATTGCTCATATAGGAGCAAGCTAAGGAAGACTCTCTTGTGATCCCTTTGAGGAAATAAGACTATACTTGTGGTGCTTTCCACAAAGAGCAATGTCCTTCCTCAGTGCTGCTGGTTCCAACTAGCAGTCTAGTAGTGACTGGCTGTGGGATGCGATGCAGAGGGTCTCTATATCTGCTCCCCTGCTCTGATGTTGAGCCTATATTATTGTATCCCTAATAGCATGAGTCACCAGGCAGAGCCAGCCCTGTTGGCTCACAAAGCGTTAACAGTCATCATCACGTGAAAAGTCCAAGGCCGATGGGCCTATTTGACATTATGGCTCCTTTGAAACTATTTCAAAATGAGACTTAATAAGACGTCATGCTTTAGGTTTAGGGTTTAGGCCATATTAGGTCATCATTTGTTGGAGCAGCATTATATGGCTCCGTCTCGACTTCAGCAGCTACTTTTGAACTATAGCTTTCTTGATCATTCATTGATATGATTAGTGAAATTGCATCTTGTTTTATACACAAACTATTTGTGTTATATACAGTGGTTTTTTCTGGTTTTCTTTATGTATAGGAATAATAATAATGAAGGAGGATAAATAATGCTTGGTTCTATACAGTTCATGGTCCTTTTATTAATTGTCTGAACTATTACGGTTTTGATTGGCTGCAGCCAATGTGTTCTTTTAGATTTGATTGGACGTGGCGGTGAGGTCATAATCCAACGGAGGCACAGCTGTAACAACATCACCAAACTTGGCAAATTAAAACTCCACTCCCCTTCCACATTTTCCATCCTTGGTCTCCCTGCCCAGTAAAATACTGAGTGTGCGAATGGACCATAAAGGGTCCATTTGTACACTCTGAAGAGTTAAATGAACACTGAGGATTATACAGAGCGACGGCTGCACACTGGAGCCTTGTGCTCATTGGGTCCTTCCTGCCTATGACACCGTCTCAACTCTGGGGCCACAGGTCATGGAAAAAGGCACAGCATCAAGGGAGCTGGAGGCACCATGCGGAACCACCAGATGACAACTGTATTCTTTAGAGAGGAAGGGAGAAAATATAATCTCCCTCACTGTATATGTATTGACTGGATTGGGTCAAAAGGGTCCCTAGCTCTCTCTCACAATGACAATAGCCATTCAACACAGACAGAGGCAGAGAAGGGTAAGGGAGTGATATAACAATGCTTTTTGATCCAAACCTTTTGCAAAATGTTTCCTTCCTTGTCCCCGCGATTGGATATACACAAACTGTGTAAGCACAAATACAGGAGGCCTGTTACTTGTTGGGGCAGTAGGACTTTATACACAAACTGTGTAAGCACAAATACAGGAGGCCTGTTACTTGTTGGGGCAGTAGGACTTTATACACAAACTGTGTAAGCACAAATACAGGAGGCCTGTTACTTGTTGGGGCAGTAGGACTTTGCCAGTGCCGACCTTGGCAGAGAGAGGTGTGAGAGACCAGAGGCTTTCCAGTTACAGCCAATAAAAAAACACTGGCGATGGAAGTGAGGTGGGGATGAGAAGAAGGTCTGAGTGTTCACATCAAAGCATCAGGTCCCGGGGGACATGCGGGAGTCAGCCACAGGGGAGCTAACACTGTGCAGTCTAAACCTGTGTAGGCTTGCCTTTATGTCCCAGGTGATTTAGAATGACATGAGACATATACACTATACACACACACACACACACACACACACACACACACACACACACACACACACACACACATATAATATATATATTATATATATATATATATATATATATATATATATATATACATAATGTGTGAAATTGGGACTGTAGGTCGCATTTACTGAAAACCTTCATTTCTGTGTGTCACGTCACACCTCCATCACACCTCCATATACAGGTCATGCCTCGTGACATCACGCCTATGGTCACGCCTCGTGACATCATGCCTCCTTATATGGTCACGCCTCATGACATTACGCCTCGTGACACGTCACGCCACCATATATGGCCATCTCCATATATGAAGATCGCGATACTGATCTCATCTAACCCTGGATAACCATACATGGAGAAGACTGGATCATCATCATTCTGCATATATGGAGCCGGCCAGCAACTCTACATCTGACCTCAAACCTCAAACCTTTAGATCTCCATATATGGAGCTGACCTGTTCTGACATTCCATTATGTTGATCTGACCCAAGTCATGTAAGAACATTAACCATGAATTTACAATTACAATTCACTATTCAAAATCTTTGTTTTAGTCTGTTGAATGAAGGAAGGAGACCAAAACATCAATCTTCAAACTACCGTCATCGTTCTGGTGACAGTAATGTATTAAACTAGTACAAAAAATAAATGTGAGCATACATTCTGATTCAACACATTTATTGTAAGCTGTGTCTGTTAAAGTAGGCT
>NC_139708.1:2377030-2399530 GCF_964188405.1 Protomyctophum parallelum | reverse complement strand
GTAATACTCCAATCATAGGTAGGTATATTGAGCAGATGTAGATGCTGTAATAGGTATATTGAGCAGATGTAGATGCTGTAATAGGTATATTGAGCAGATGTAGATGCTGTAATAGGTATATTGAGCAGATGTAGATGCTGTAATAGGTATATTGAGCAGATGTAGATGCTGAAATACTCCAGCAGCTACCAATGCAAGGACACTTGCCTGAAGTGGACCCTCCCTGGGTGGGAACCATCTTTTCAGGCATGACTGTAATAATAAGGTAATCCTATACTGAGCAGGTAGGGTGGAGTTCTGTAACACTAGGCCAAGCACAGCGATCCATGAGATACTGTCTACTCACAAAGCACAGCGATCCATGAGATACAGTCTACTCACAAAGCACAGCGATCCATGAGATACTTGTCTACTCACAAAGCACAGCGATCCATGGCACCTTGAGATACTGTCTACTCACAAAGAGGTCAGTATAAGGAAATAATGTCATGACATCACAGGAAACACAGGCCGTGTGCAAAGTTGCAAACACTATATGGGCCCCTGCAGCAAAACAACATGTTGCACAAGAGTTCTGCTGCACAGTTACAGTGTCGGAATCATACTTTGTTGTGACAACTATAGCACAGAGTCAGCGTCACATGATGTTGCATAGGGGATCCTCCTGAATCGATAATGATCTCGATACCTAGGGTGCCGATTTGATTTATATTGCTTAATTATATTGTGATTATGCCATTCAGCGATTGTTGCGATTTGATATTACAATTAATTGCAATTTTTATATACTAGAACATTTTGAAACAATTATAAACAATGTAAACCATGACAAGTTAAATCATACACTTCAATGCAGCCAAATAACGTCAGTCAGTCTTATATCATGAATCTTTTTTTTGTGTCCAAATCACAATGAACAGATTATGTTGCTACCAGAACTGGTCTCCTGTTGAGCAGGGGGGGGGGGAAAGGCAATACAGGGTAGAGATAAGGGTAAAACTAACACTACTACTGTAGTGTGGTGTGGGGCACTGCAGTGCAGGCAGGCAGGGGAGAACTGATTTGGGGGAGAACAGATGTACCTCCAAACCTGTGAACAGCTAGCAGAGACAAATGGCAGAAGCACCACTTTAAGCTGTGGAGAGAGATCAGACACCCTGACCTCCAGATACCATTGTTTATACTGTTTTAGTTCAGGGATGTGTGCAGGAAGCAGCCCATGTCTCAGCAGCCCCCCCACACCCACCCCAGACCCAGAGTGTTGAGTGATTCTCACAACACCTTTGACATTTAACCACTTAAGACCCTATATAACCCTATATTCCCAATTGTAAAAGGCCTAGAAAAGTCCTCAAAGCTTAGGCTAAATAGTTTACTGCATGCTAGTCATTGCCACTATTGTTGATTGTGTTGATTGTGTGGTTGCATACATGGCCACAGGGCAACCAGACAATTGTTATTGTCAGTTTATATGTTTCTAGAGTCATTTCTGACGTCATGTGGGTCTATGAGGTTATCCATTATTATGTCATCATGCTGTGATGTCACGTGTGATGTCATGCGTCCATGGGTCTATGGGTCTATTATGACATATAACATTAGCATCTTTGCTTATACCAGTAAGACGCCTGAGGTCGCGTGCACACATCCGCCTTGGTGACAGCTACTGCTGGGCGAGCACTGGAGCTTTGATCAACATTATGGAATGAATTATGTACTGGCCATATATGGAGCGTGTCTTGAGTGTGCAGGGTTTGATGAGGTCAGATCAACATATGGAATGTCGGAACACGTCAGCTCCATATATGGAGATATATGGGTGGCAGTGGAGGCAGTGTCTTGAGTGTACAGGGTTTGATGAGGGCCCAGGCATGCACGTGTACGTGACCTGTGCATGCGACCTGTGCATGCATATGTATGAGAAAAACTAAAGCCACTGATTTCTCTCTCCAGAAATAGTGTTTGGTGAATCGCAGCTGTAAGTTGGAAAAGAGAAATGTTCAAAATAACTTATCTGAGCTGTGAGCAACGTTACAGACTCATCCTGTCATGAACAGTGGCCACATCTCCACAAAACGGAAAATGAGCATATTTCCTGCTCCTTTGATGTGAACAACAACATATATAAGAGAATCATGTCATCCGGAACATGCATTCTGATTATAGCAAACCCATGACTTTGGTGCACATGATCTGAGGAGCACTGCAGCACTGCTAAAAATACATGAGCTATCTAACACTGGTCCAGCTCCGAAAGCACTGCAAAGTCCTAAGTGTTCAATGTTCATTCTAACTCATAAGGGTCATTCATTACACTCTCGTAGTTCAATTAACACTCTGGGTTTTACAGTGAAGAGTCGGGTCTCTTCTCTCTACCATGCCTCTTGCTGTCATGGTCATGGACTCATTGATTTAAACAGGGAAGTGAAGTGATGGGATTGTGGTTTCCCCTTCATCTCCCATTTTGTCTGAATAGGGGTGTTTTATTTCAAATCCAAACTTGATATCCTTTTGAATAGACAACTTATAGGCTACTTCTCCTCTCCTGGGAGATTTGCATAAAAACGTTTCCATTTGTGTCACGAACGACTGTTATGAGAACCAACCTGCACAGTAAAATCATCAGTGGTAATTGAACTCTTGCTGAGTGTAAAAGGGGGCCTTTACAGGTCCCTTACGGGCCTATTAGAGTTCTTAACACTGCTTATTCTCCTGCGCAAGGAGCACATATCCTGTTGTGTTGTGCTCCATCCATTGTTCATGCAAGCTATATGAACTGGGTTAAAGGATCATCCAAAAGGGATGGAAAGTACCCGTCTATGGAGCCTGAGAACAGCTATAGTTCACTGTTAATGAGCTCCCCAGTGTGTAAGCCGCCATCTAAAAGTAGAAGCAGAGGAAATTCAGACGGGCTGCCTTCAAAGACACTTTGCCTATTTCAGTTCTTAAGCTTTAGTGCAAAGATGAGTAAGGCTCTTCAGATAACCTGATGAGTGTCTTTATTTTCTGTTGCTGTACAGTACATAATATGTACTGTACAGCAACAGAAAATTGGGCACAGTGCCGGAAAATATTATTTTCCGGCACTGTGCCCAATTCAGTGTCTCTGTCTGACTCTGTGAGAGGTTTATGTCTAGTAAGACCTGCTTACCGTATCATTTCTCTGTCTGACTCTGTGAGAGGTTATGTCTAGTATAAGACCTGCTCACCGTATCATTTTCACAAGGGGGTAGAGCGAGGTCAGGTAACCACAGAGCGCCTGGAGAATGTGTGTTTGTATACAAAGTACTGAAGCAAAGTCTCTTTCATCTACTTCTTCTTTGTGTAAAAGTTCTAATCTTCCAAATTCGTGCGGTCGGCCTTCCATGGCGAAAACCAATCGCCATGCACAGAAGCAGAACTGTGAAATAAACGCGGATACAATTCCATCAGATGTTATCAGGCCAGACAACAACTTGTGAAACAATAGCGATATCCAGGGTTCGATTTGCCTCTGCTCTGCCCTCCCTCTGGTCATCCATTTTTTATCACTGGTACTGGTGATACTGTATGTAAACCTGCTTCTGGTCAGAATAAATTAAATCCATGCATTTTTGGGAAATGTATGTCTGGTATGTTTAGGTTCTTTGATACCATCACAATTTAACAATTTAATAAATAAAAAATGTTAACTAGCTTACATTAAACACTCGCCTCATTATTTCAGGAAATGTTGACAAAATTCGACAAAACTGTCACTTTTTATTCAACAAAAGATACATTTGCCTACAAGCTCACAACGCAAGCTGCTATTTTCATTACAAAGGGAGTCTACCAACGCACTTCAAGCCTGCAAGGACACATGTTGCAGAATGAGGAGAGGACAATTTAATTGGAGCAACACAGACATTTTAAGCCTTTTTATTAGGTGCCAGTATACAAAACGACTAACGTTTCGACCTATACGGTCTTCATCAGAGTCATGACTCTGAATCTTGCTCCAGTGTCCTAGCTCTCCTCCTTCTGCTGCTATTTTCACTATTTGTTGTATGAAGAAGTATATAGAGGTTTAAGTGCTTAACCCATTCTGAACGGGCACCCATTTTGGTGTCAGCATCATGTTATGCTTTAGCTATTGAAAAATAGCAGATCTACAAGCTCATATCGCGCCACCGAGTGGCGCGATACGAGCTTGTAGGTCTGCTATTTTTTTTAAATCGAAGAACGACTGACATTTTTATAATCTGATCTCAGGTCAGAATGGGTTCATCAGACCAGTGTGTTTCCAGTGGAAAACTCGTATGAATCTGATCTCGGGTCACCCCCACCCATACGACCACCAATATCATGGCAATATCTACAGTGTTAATCACATTCACCATGCAGCCACACACCCTCACCCTGGTCTTGCTGGGGGGGGGGGGGGGGGGGGGAGGGGCTAAGAGAGAGGCAGCTAATAACAGCTGCCAGATGTGGGAGTCCCCTGAGCCCGTGTGCATTCTCACAGACAATGGAATGCTTATGAGGAGCCCCTGCAGGAAGTGAGGTCAGGGCTCTTGACCCCTCCCCTAAACTAAGTGGGAGACACAGTGATGGGGTTCCTAAGTGGAGCGTTGCTGCTGCTGCAGACCCCTAAACACATCTCATCATAAACCCGCTCGCTGACAATGAGCAGTCGGTCCGTAAAGCCTGTCTGCCAGACATCCCAGATGACACACAGCATCCATTCGACACCCCCGACTGTCAAGTGATCAATGGCACAGATAAGACGGAGGAAATATAAAGGCCTGTAATGTGCATAAAAGACACACACACACACACACACACACACACACACACACACACACACACACACACACACACACACACACACACACACACACACACACACACACACACACACACACACACACACACACACACACACACACACACACACACACACACAAACACACACACACACACACACACACACACACACTGTTACTTTCTTAGCTTACGCATGTTTCATGATAAATGCTTTTATGTGATGTATTCCCATGCTTTTGTTCTTGCTTAAATGTAAGTCGCTCTGGATTAAGAGCGTCTGCTAAATGCCTAAATTGTAATTGTAAATTGTACACACACACACACACACACACACAAACACAAGATTAAAATCAAATTGGTCGTGAAAACGAAACACTGCAAAGTTTTATGAGGATTTCACAATTGCTTCCTTTTTCCGAGTGAACGCACGTCACACATGCTTGCAGCAGATGGTATATAGGAGAAGGGCAGAGATGAGCACCATGGGAGGAGATTACCCAATCTCTACTCCCCCATCACTGACTGGACTCCATTTACGTAGACGTGACAGAAGTCATGGTAATAGATGAGCTCTTTTGAAGAGGCTAGGTGCACCTTTGAAATGGTGTGTCAGTTTAACGGGAAGACATGACAGACGTCGTCAGATTGCATCATTGTCGTATTTGAGATTGTTCAATTGCCGCAATGCACTGACTATAAAGGTGCTGCGTCACGTGTGCTCAGGTGCTGGTTCCCTGACTTTTAAAATAATATTCATGATAAAGTTAAAACGTAGCCTATACTACACATCATGTATACTTAAAGAGCAATACATGTTTATTTTGAGCTGGTGAGCTTATAATTTCCTAATGACTGTAAAAAGTCAAAACAACAACAACCTCTTGCATCACCACACTCAGTTTTCAATGCTAGTCATTCGATGACTTTCGCCCAGGCCTACACTGAAACCCTAAAAGTGATAGATTTAAGAATGTTTTGCCTGCTGTCATCAAAAATAAATAAATCTGCCCATCCCCCCATTCACAGCAAGGATAGACCCACAAAAAAGCATAGCCTTATACTTAAGCCTTAGCTGACCTGCATTTTCTTTTCTTATAATAGCCATTGTATAATATTCTGTGCAAGGGATGAAAACAACCCACTTTGTCAGAAGCGGTGATGTTGTTGAATGTAATTACACGTCGTCACGACAAAAAGTAACTGATATTTATCACAGTTATATTAGATCATAGCTTCGTGACTTGAAGTTTCCATGTGGTGAGGTGGCTGATGAGTTGTTCACCTTGCTTAAGAAACACAACACAACCTGTCCTTTTCTATGTATATGGGTCTGTTGACAACCAGCCACACACGTCCTTAACACAGGCCAAAGACCACCATCCAAATAATGTGAAAAGTATAGATATAGTGTCTCTGTGTGGAGTTTGCATGTTCCCCCCGTGTCCCCTAGGGTAGGTACCCTCACATGTTCTCCCCGTGTCCCCTAGGGTAGGTACCCTCACATGTTCTCCCCGTGTCCCCTAGGGTAGGTACCCTCACATGTTCTCCCCGTGTCCCCTAGGGTAGGTACCCTCACATGTTCTCCCCGTGTCCCCTAGGGTAGGTACCCTCACATGTTCTCCCCGTGTCCCCTAGGGTAGGTACCCTCACATGTTCTCCCCGTGTTCCCTAGGGTAGGAACCCTCACATGTTCTCCCCGTGTCCCCTAGGGTATAGGAACCCTCACATGTTCTCCCCGTGTCCCCTAGAACCCTCACATGTTCTCCCCGTGTCCCCTAGGGTAGGAACCCTCACATGTTCTCCCCATGTCCCCTAGGGTAGGAACCCTCACATGTTCTCCCCGTGTCCCCTAGGGTAGGAACCCTCACATGTTCTCCCCATGTCCCCTAGGGTAGGAACCCTCACATGTTCTCCCCATGTCCCCTAGGGTAGGAACCCTCACATGTTCTCCCCGTGTCCCCTAGGGTAGGAACCCTCACATGTTCTCCCCATGTCCCCTAGGGTAGGAACCCTCACATGTTCTCCCCGTGTCCCCTAGGGTAGGAACCTTCACAAAAAACATGCAGTAATCCTGGTCTCTAAACTACCTCCCCCTGGCCAGCCGGGGCGCCTGATGGAGGGGAAAGGAACTGGTTGGAATAACGTGTTCCTTCCACACGCTATATGTCCGGCCAAGGAAACTCCCCCCTGTCAGGTGAAAAGAAGCAGCTTGGACTCCTCATGCATAGAAGGAAGCATGAGGTCAGTCCGCTGCCCCCCCCCCCCCCCCAGGTTGGCAGAAGAAGTGTAGCGCCCAGGATTACATTAGATAATTGACACTGGGTGAAAAAAAATGGATTGCAAAATCGTGGGATAAAAATTAAAGGAAAAAAAAAAGTATAGACTAGAATCAATAATCACCAGAAGAAAGAAAGAAAGAAAGAAAGAAAGAAAGAAAGAAAGAAAGAAAGAAAGAAAGAAAGAAAGAAAGAAAGAAAGAAAGAAAGAAAGAAAGAAAGCTTGCATAAGTCTTGCAATATAATAGATTTAACAGTGGTTTGAAAATCTATATAGCCTATACCTCCATTGCAGGCAGCTATACTGTAGAATAAAACACATGGATATTAGTTTGAGATAATTAATCTCTTAAAGAAACTGAGGAGTTTGGAATAACATATAAGGACCATCCTGGGATCTACTTAGAGCGAGGAGGTGGAACAGAGAGGATGAAAACATCTGGACTTCATTTCTATCCTTGAGAGCGGAAAATAGATCAGAAATAGAGATATATTTTCAAATTAGACCTATCCACAAATCTAAAGAGCTGGATGAGTCCGACCATTTCGACACTTCTGACACGTCTGTGCCGTGGACGGCCAAATAAACCTGGGCTCACAGCACCGATTTCCAGTGTGGAAATGTGTTTGTGTGTGACTGTGTGACTGTGTGCGCGCGTGCGTGTGTGTGTGTGTGTGTGTGTGTGTGTGTGTGAGAAAGAGAGAGAGAGGCTGTGAACGTGCGCGTATGTTTGTGTACGTGTGTGTGTGTGTGTGTGTGTGTGTGTGTGTGTGTGTGTGTGACCGCGTAATGTGCGCGCGCCCCTGACTCCCCGGACCCGTAGCCCGTGGAGCTGTTGTTCTCAGAATAGCAGCGCAGCGGACAATCACAGACGGACGCTTGGAATAAGAAGAGAGACAAAAGAGAAAGTTCTTTAAAAGTCTCAAGTCATTGTCTTTAATGCTCTTAACGCTTCGGGAATTATCAGCTCTTTCTTTGCAAGAAGAGTCGCATTTGCTAATTCGGTGACTCCAGTATACAGTATGGATTTACCAGTGACTAGGCAAGGAACATTACCCAGTCCTCTTGGAAAGTTTTGACTGTCATCATCATTGCTTATTATTGTCTTTCACTGAAGGAACGGGTACACAAGAGCCACGGTGGAACCGGTGACCACATGGTAGAACATTTAAGGACAAACCTCACACAGACGGTCTTTTCTACGATCACTCACATGGGGTAAGTTAGCCTAAAATGATAAAATAACACTCGGAATGTTGCGATCATGTAAATGTTTCGGCCGCAGGTCCGAGTGACTGCAGCGAACAAAACAAGAATGGTGATTAATGGTGTATATGTCGCATAATTAAAACATAATTTTTTTTATACAGTACAATCATTCATGCACAATTTATGCTAGCCTACGTGTGTAGGCTATATATACACGTTTTGCGTCAAGGAGAGAGATAGTAGTGCATCCGGAGAGAAGTGTTCCTCAATCAAAGATCAGTTACTCAACGCGTTGATCAATACATTCCAAGTAGATCCATTGTAGCCTAATGCCATGCATGTAATCTCAAAATAAATACAGACATTGTTGCTAAACACGATACTCCCCGAGTGTCATTTGGTGACACATTGTGTGAGTATGTATCGCTGTGTGACCGGCAGCCAACCTCAGCCTGGGGTTTTGGACTCGCAGTCGCTGACTGTGACAGCTGTGTTTGTGGAAGTCTGTGTCGTGTATTAATGAATTACGCTGTGTTTAAATATTAACACGCCGTCCGTGTCATTTGGCGGAGGGCTCCACGGGAGTACACACGGCATCATGGGAAAGTGTACTGTAATATATTAGCTCCACGGAGGGTATATGCGCGTCCTCTATAGGGGGGTCCACCGCTTCTGGTGGCCCGTCGCAGTGCCTGCTGTGTCGCCCCCCCCTCCGATGTTTTTGGGGCTTGTTCATCCGTCACTCCAACCGAGGCATTGTGCTCAAAGGATGTATTAATAAGAGAAAAGCTCCCATTATCCCATCCACTGGAGTTAATCTCTCGGTTTGGAGTTACCCTCCCCAGAGCCAGGCCGCAGACATTTAAAATTGCAAGCAATTTTAGAAAGAGAGAGAGAGCTAGAGAGAGAGAGAGAGAGAGAATAAATAACTGTACTGCAACTTTGAATGTTCTTTGATTGCAAAGAATCCTGTGCGATATAGAAGGTGCAGTAATGACAAGCCCACTAATAGACTGCCTATATAATCATGCTGTAAAAACGTCCGGTTAAATCTATCAAGTATTTAGAAAGCATCAGTAAAAGTAGGCATGTATGGTACAAGTACATTATCCAGATTTCTTCCTAGATGAACGAGGGAGTTAGTTGGTGCACCTCTCGTATAATGCTTATTCCATGCGGCCACAAAGCGCCTTGTTGGAAGAGTATACTGAAATCACAGTGAGATATACATCAAATGATAAGGTTGAGGGACCAAATGTTTATTACCCAGATAAA
Organism: Protomyctophum parallelum; assembly: GCF_964188405.1. Lineage (NCBI taxonomy): Eukaryota > Metazoa > Chordata > Actinopteri > Myctophiformes > Myctophidae > Protomyctophum > Protomyctophum parallelum. The sequence goes on along the minus strand of NC_139708.1, from coordinate 2,389,981 downwards.
AACAACCCTCAATCCATCATCCTCTCTTCTGCGGTGGGTACATGGTCGGTGTGGTGCTCATTAATGGCTTCTCTTAAAATGAGAAAAGCTCATGATGATGACATAACTCTTTTGCATTGCTGCTGCCTGGTGGTGATTTTGTGGAAACGGATTCCTCAAAGGCATTGACTTGAAAGCCGCGACATCCACTAGATAAACACTAGCAAAGATGACTTTGTGATAACATCGTTGACAGTGTTTTGTGAGGAGGAAGTGTGGTCAGCAACCGTATAGGTGATGTTGTTGTGTCATCACCGTGTGAAAGAGGCCAGGAGGTTTTAATGGTGGGGATGTTGAGAGAGCATGAGGGTCGCAACTTGTTTAGGGACTTGTGGGTGCCTGGCTACAGGTTCAGGTGCTGCGTGTGTGTGTGTGTGTGTGTGTGTGTGTGTGTGTGTGTGTGCGCGCGAGCGCGCGTGTACGTGTATGTATGTATGTGCTGACCGGCTGCTGTGCGCTGGCTGCACACATAACGTGATATGGCCGGCCTGCAGGCCTGCCGTCTGCACTGGGGCCATGTGACCTCATGGCTGATTAGACCAGAACAAAAGCCCACCACGCCACCGCCGCTGACCGCTGCCAGGCTTCTTCTCACAATGTTTGCAGCACACTCCATCCTTGGCTCAGTGGAGAGCGACCTGGAGTGTTGCTGTTAACAGTGTCAATGGTGGCGCGTCGACTTAGACGCTCCACAGGCTCTGGGGAGAATCAGGGACTCACACATGCTCTTGGACTTACCAGACCTTATAGAGAGGGACTTTAGAATCCATGATGTCAGAGTGCAGGGAGAAGGACCCAGGCCAGCAGACCGTGATGACATCACACTCATAGGAGTTGCCCGCACAGCTCTCCGGTGCCCACCCAGCCAGCCAGCCAGCGCACTCAGCGTTCAGTAGCCCACCCCCTCCTCCATAGCACCCAGATGTGGCCCAGCAGCAACTGCTGTAACCCGACACTTCTTCCCTGCATCCCTCCTCGTGCGCAGAGGGGCGCACGAGGGACCAAGACAAATAGATGGGATGGATAAAGAAATAGATGTATAAGTGAAGTGGATGGATAAATAAATAGATGTATAAGTGGAACAGATGGAAAAATAAATGCGTGATAATTCAGTGGTGGGAACTGGAAGTGAGGGATTCTTTTTTCTTTCGGGACCAGGTCACGTGGGGGTAGGGGGGAGGGATGCGTCGGTGGGGTGGGGGTAGGGGGGAGGGATGCGTTGGTGGGGTGGGGGTAGGGGGGAGGGATGCGTCGGTGGGGTGGGGGTAGGGGGGAGGGATGCGTTGGTGGGGTGGGGTGTGGTGATCCCTGAGGATGCTCGGGTTTCAGTGTAGGCCTGGGAGAGGCCCTAATAGGAAGCAGTGAGAGGTTTTCTTCCTCGGGGACAGCAACATCTCTTTTGTTGTCTACACACAGCCACTTTAGTTTAGAGGGCTAAGAAACAAGGAGAGATCAGAGAAAAGGTTCCCTGCCCAAGGCGACACGACTTTCACCTGGTTAAATGAAACCAGTCAGAATGAATAGGTCAATACATATAGGATTCGGGAAAGAATAGCTATAAAACCCCCGGCAGATCACAGAGATCAATGTAGGAAATGTGTTTAGAAAGTGCTGCTGGGCCTTTGCTCTGTGATATTAATAGTGCTTTGTGGTGCCACGGCCATGTGGGCTTCACAAGCTCGTGAGTCCTAACTGGTGTTTCCTCCTTTGCCCGAACAAAAAAAAAAAAAAAACACTTTCTTGGGTGTGGCAGCTGGAGCAAAATAAACGCCTTCTGTTCGCAAGCTGCTAGAAGTCAGAAGTGCAAGTCGCAACATACAGCATAGCCGACAGCATGCAGCTTCTCAGAATCACGGCCAAGAACTGGCAGTGACTCTGATGGGAGAAATAAATATGGACTACTCCTCTGTCTTCCCCTGTCCGTATCCGTAAACACTTCTAGGCTGTTGTAAGTCTTCACGACGCACAGGCACAGGCACCGGCACAGACGTACTGTAGTGAGAATGAAAGGAGGAGAGGGAGAAGTAGAGAGAGAATGTTGAGCTTGTACTCTCTGGATACACTATTTAATATGTATGTTAATCTCCAGTGTGCAAGGCAAGGCTGTCATCGCTCTTCAGATTACTTTGCAACCGTGTGCATAAGTTGATATTTGGCGAAATGTCCAATTTATGTATCAAAGGTTCTATCCATCTATTTAACGCTGAGAGTGTAAGAACAGAGTTAAATCCACACTCTGGATTTTACTGTTTGAAATATTTCCATCTATCACGAAGAGAAGGGGGAAAAAAATCCATCCGCTTTAAAAGCTCCTGTTACTGTACATGCCTTCCAAACTATTAAGACCCCCCATGGCCAGAAACGAATGCGTGTAGCAGCATGCCACCATTTCCTGACGCTGTGTGCAGAGAGAAGGGGGGGGTGTGTTCGCATGCTGATAAACGCCACTCGGCTGCTTATTACATTTTGAACATGGACCAATAATTCTAACTATATGCTGTGAGTCTAGTTGAGTTTAGTCCTACTGAATGGGGTTTTTGGACCTCAAAGTGGCATTTTTCATCACGTATCCATGCCCACAGACATGCACGTTACAGATCTTTCAGAAACAATGACATGGGAATTTAACATGAGGTTTTTATGGGTTTGTGCTGTGGCTTTTGGGACGGGCGCAGCAAAGCAACACTTTTCTCACTCTGCATAGGTTGCTGCTCAGCGTGATTTATGGATGGGAGCGGAACAAGCTCCCTGCTGTCTGCTACAGCGGCGCGCTTAATCAGTGCGGTCGTGTCGTGGTTTCCTGACGTCTGGTCAATCCTGAGTGTGCTCTCCCTGCCCTGATCTTGGAACAGGTACACATGTGGAGATGCTGTGGCCTCCTTATTCTCTGTCCTGGCAGCCATTGTTATGCTCTTTGGCTTTGTTTGTGCAGCTGGAAAGCTCACCACCAGCATTACTTCAACACCCCCCTCCCCTCCTCCTTCACAGCAGAATCAGGGAGAAGAGAAGCCAGATGCAGCGAGCGGGTCTTCTTGGGTTTTGTCTTCTTGCCCCATCCAGTCAGTGGGGCTTAGATGGTGTCTGGGGGGCGTGTCCAAGCAGCTTATATAGCTTGGAATTTAAGACTGGAGAGTCTGCCTGTCCTCTCAGCAAACCATCTGAGATGATCTAATGGCAGACAGGCTTGAAAAGATAGATGGATCCGTCGTACATCTAAATCCTAAGTGTTCATTTACATCTGACAGTATACGTTTGAACCCACACAGGTTACTTTATACTGTCAGACTTTAATGAACACTCTGGATTTTATTGTGTATCCTGTTTTGTCAGAAATAGCTGGTTGATCTGTTGACCTCCATTTGAGTTGTCTAAAAACATGATGGAATATCCAGCTTGAACGACGCTGGGTTCACAGTGCAGTTCAAGAGTCAGACAACTTTGCTGAAACAGACAAGATAAAATGCATGTGGATGCTGTTTGCGTAAAGTAAATGTGACTGCTCAAATGTCCATTTAGAGACCGGCTCTGCCTTGGTCAATGTCAAGTAGCAGTTGCCTCGTAGTAAGATCGAGTATTTTAAGATCTGTCTGGTTGTTGGATCAGAAAATATCCCTTGACAGAGGAACCTAGCGTTGAATTAGCGTTGAACTGTCGTCAAAAGAAACTGAGCTCAGTGCTGTTGTAAGAAGTAAAACAGACACACAATCCTGTAACTCTACAACCTCCTGAGGTACCACAGTCTTTATATGTGGCGCCTTTACAGAGTGCAGATTATTTTATTGTGGATACTTTACACTCTGGTGGTAAACCTTCTATGTATCAGAGAGGTCTGTGGATGGTGAAATCACAGTTCTTTTTCACACAATACATTTGGTTGGAAGAAAATGCAGCCGAAATGTGTCCAAAGCTCAAAGGAACAACTGTTGTGAATGTGGACACAACAATGTTTCTTCTCTAGGCAACCATGCTTTTCTCCAACAACAGATTTCCGTTAGATGGGCCTGTGTTTTCTCCAGAAGTCTGGCCTTTTCTTTTTTTTATAATTGTAACAGCGGCAGACGGAGGAACCTCTATCAATTAATCTTCAGCATCTTATCAGTACTAGAGGCAATCAGGTCGGCATTGCACTCCTGTGTGTGTTCTATTGTTAGTTAGAGTTTTTGTTGTGCATTACGCCTAGACTACCTTTTGACCTTTTGCGGTGCGTCTGTCTGTTGGTCTACATTCTCATTCATTAAAGATTTTAGTAAACATGATATGAACCAGCGTGTACTGTGATGATTATCTATTGTCACACAAGCGTCCTGCAACAAACACACAGGCACTCACGCACGCACGCACACACACATGCTGCACACACATGCTGCACACACACGCATGGCGTGCTGCATTATGCTGTGATGTCTTACATTCACTCAGTGACACTCTGGCGCAACAAGCACACACTCACTCACTCATATGTACACTGTGCTCTCTCACGATATCTTTAACCAGGCAACAGAACATGAGAAGGGGTGGAGTTCAAGTTCTGGAGACAGAGCAGAATGGGAGCAGGGAGCCGGGGACAAAAGAGAAGTGACTAAGGATGGAAAGGCTTTCATTAGGGGGATACCTCATTGTATCGTATGTATAGGACATGGGAAGGCTTTCATTAGGGGGATACCTCATTGTGTCGTATGTATAGGACATGGGAAGGTGTGAAGCGACCACTGCAGGTCAGCCGAAACCTGAAACGGACACTCCTCAGGCCGCCCACTCAGCATGAGAATGACCCACTCCTCCCTAGCAGTAGTCTAGTCTGGGTAGAATGACCCACTCCTCCCTAGCAGTAGTCTAGTCTGGGTAGAATGATCCACTCCTCCCTAGCAGTAGTCTAGTCTGGGTAGAATGATCCACTCCTCCCTAGCAGTAGTCTAGTCTGGGTAGAATGATCCACTCCTCCCTAGCAGTAGTCTAGTCTGGGTAGAATGATCCACTCCTCCCTAGCAGTAGTCTAGTCTGGGTGGTTGAGGTCCAGCCCAGTGTTGCCATGTCCGCTTATTATAGGCGACTTTGGGCTTATTTTTCTGTAAAATTGCGTGTAAATAATTGTAGTTGCGGGTTGCGGTTTTTCAGGCTTATTCCTAAAGTGTAGTCGCTTATTTGGGCTTGTTTCTGTTTAAACCAGTGATTCTCACAAATTCTCATGTCAAGGACCTTATCTAACTAACCCTACATCTAGAAATATTTTGTGCCAGGGACCCCCATACAAGATGTGTGTGTGTTTCAAAGAATATTCCACAATTTGTCACATTTCTTTTACATGATTGTTTTGAAAATAGCCTAGTCAGGCCTTTGGGCTGGTTTCCATAGTACTGGTTGCTTATTTATTGTCCAGCCCTACCAGCTGTAATCCAGCAAAGCAGAGGAGTGTCACTCTTTGCTGGTGCACAGGAGCCAACACCCAGTCTTGGCTCACGTGGAACAAATAGCAGACCTACAAGCTCGTAGCGCGCCACTCGGTGGTGCGCTATGAGCTTGTAGATCTGCTAGTTCAAATTTCAAATCAAATTTTAGTAGGTGAAACGAGCGTACCTGAACACAAGCAGACCTGAAAATAGTCATAGCCTTTTGGTGTGTGGTACGCGCCTACGCGCACAATCTGGGAGGAGATTTCTGCTGCTACTACAGAGCAGATGTCAGTAGGGATTTCACACTATGCTGTTCTCTGACTTACGTATAGCTCTGAGTGCTTTGTGATTTTGTAAAACTGCCTAGCCTACACGGAGAGGCCATGATGAAAGTGTGGCTTAGGAAATACAGTATATACGCGCGACGCACACGCACGCACACACATAGGCCTACTACTAGTTCTCAGATGAAGTTAGAATGTATGTATAGAAAACTATATAATCAATCTCTCTTATAGCCAGAGGCTATACTGTAGGTAAACCCAGCACATATTAGCATCCAAGTTTAGTCCTATAAGATTGTACACTCTATTGTTATACTTTTCCCCCATTTTCCTCTTTTTGATTTTGACAGAAACCATAGAAACCATGGCCCTATACCAGCGGAGAAAGTTGACACTACTGTCCCTAATAACCATGCTTAGAGACAGTTCCTCTGTCCTGTTCCCCTGTGCTGCTTTAGTGTTGTAACCATAGTAAATGGATATGAGGAAATGGGCCTAACCATATAGCGTGTACTGTTTCTGCAGAGATTCTATAATCCAGAATAGATCTTTTCCTACAGAATATGCCATAATGAGGTCTTTAATAGGGCATTTATAAGAGCACGACTGCCTCAGATGTGTTCTAAATAAATCCTACCCGGCCGATGTGTTTTTAATCACCTCTTTTGTGGCCATGTCTTTTGATCTCAGTAGTGATGTTTAAAATACTGCATGAGGGAGGAGGAGTTGTTTGAGTAAGGAAGATGTGACTCAAGAAGCATGATGAGAACGTACCTACGGTATTATGCAGAACAGGAACAGTTTGAGGTTACTTGAATACATTACATTAATTACCGCCACCATCTGAGGACAGTCCCAGCCCCCACCCTCAAACCTCCGTGGGGGAAGATTGTGGTGGTGGGGTGGGCTAATGCCTGCTGGTCATGGGTTACTTCTCCTGAGGCTCAATGGTTTCCGCCTTCATACAGTCTTTTGTCCACAGCTCCTCTCACTTTCCCTCTAACAGCTTCGCAGCACATACACAGCTGCCGTAAATAAAGCACAGCAAAGTCACGCAGACGGACTGTGTTGATGATCACCGACCGAAGAAGAGGGACAGACATGAAGAGCGAGAACAAGACAATGACAATGAAAAAGCTTTGCCTTTCTGACTGAACTGTGTCGACAGGCCCCCAGAAGACGCTGTGCTCAAACTGTCAGTGTCTGACGAGTGAAAGGGTAATCCCTAATTATATGATTATTAAACCCTGCGTATTGGGGACACCCACTCCCCTAAATATCCAGCGGCTTACACAAGCTTTTAATGACGCTCCGAGCATCATGGTGAAATTACCATAAAAACGGACAAAGAGCAAGGAAGATGCTGCGGCAAAAAATATGGTTACTCATTCACTAACCATATTTACATGTACTGTAAATACACTAAATGGTATAGGAAGCCACAGGCTGAAGAGTAAAGTGGCTGACTGCATGCTTAATAAGGAACTTCTTTACCGAGTACGTCAGTAAACAAGTATTTACCAAGCAGAGAATAATACTAACATAATAATCACTCCCAGACAGTCCCTTATCTCATCTCTGCACTCTCCAATTGACTGGCTGTTCACTTCACAGCTCTTTAGCAGTGCTTTTCTAAACAAGGGAAATGGCCAGTAGTGAAGTGAAAGAGAGGGCGGCTGACGCATGCTGGCAGTGATTTCACTCTTGACATACTGTTGCACGGCGCTCACTGTGCTCAGGGGAGCAGTGTGCGTGGGCTGAGGATGGAGGAGTTGAAACGCAAGGGAGGAGGAAAGTACAGTGGAAGCTCTGTTATGTTGAAAACACAAGAAGAAAAAAAAAGCTAACACACAGTGAAATCCTCAGCGCTGATTTAGCCCTAATTTGAGTGTGTGTGGATTGTGGAGCCACTCTACGGGTCCACTTGGGTCAATGTTTTACCCACTCTTTGACTCTTTTAGGGGATGAAGGGGAAGTGCAGAGAGAGGAGAGAGACGGAGAGTGTGAAGGGTGGTTGTTTCTGTGTCGCTCTGTGACTCGTACCGTCGAGACTCGAGAGGCAGGGCAGCCTGGAGATATGAGATGGAGGCCTGCGATATCTCACATTGTGGAGCTTTTAGGAGAATTCCACTGGGTGGGGGTGGGGGGGGGGGGGGGGGCACATTTAAAAGAAAGAGAGAAAGAGTCAGAGACCGGGGGAGAGGAAAATGAAATTAAAAAAAACTCGGCTGAAAAATTTCTTTCCTGCTCTGTGTAAACTTGCCAAGTAATGTCCCAGACATACTGAGACGTACTTTTTTTGCTTTTTAGAAATGAAAATAAAATAAGAGAAGTTCTCCTGTTGCATTTTCACTGATGTGTTCCTTAATAGTCTCACAGAATAAAAACAGTTAATAAAAAGTTAAGTTCAGATTTATTGTGGTTGCAGACAAAGCTGCTGTGTTTGGGCCATGGGAATAGCAAATCTACAAATAGTAGATCTCTAATAGCTTGTAGATCGGCTATTTTTGGAAAAGAGACACCGGCAATCAGGTTTTCCTTGTTTGGGGTTGGTGAGGGCTATCAGTTTGTCGGCACTGAGGCACAGAACAGAGATAACGGTGCAGAAGGGCAGTGAAGGGCTGCCCTCTCTTCACTCTCACTGAGGCACATAACAGAGATAACGGGGCAGAAGGGCAGTGAAGGGCTGCCCTCTCTTCTCATTGCCTTTTCCTCTTCTCCCAGATAGAGCACTGCAGCGATCTCATGACCGAGGACAACATTTACCACCACACCCCGTGAATGAGGCCGTTCATATGAGTCATCCCATGGTTCTCAGAAATAACGATTCTGCATTTGATTTACATACAGTCATGTGTGTGTACACACATTCTCATCGGCTTTCTGAACATGGATTCTCTGCCTCTGGGAAGTGACTGTGGGTAACAATCAATGGTGTTCCCATGCTGGTGTTAAAACAGATGAATGGAGCCCTGGATCCTAAGGCAGAAAAACACGCAGCCACATGCACATTAAAGACACACAACAGCAACACGGCCTCAGCAGACAGCCTGTGTGCCACAGATTTTCATGCTTCTTCACTGTGCGTGCATGCAGTTTGGCTGCAGGGTTCTGTGCGTGCATGCAGTTTGGCGTGCATGCAGTTTGGCTGCAGGGTTCTGTGCGTGCATGCAGTTTGGCTGCAGGGTTCTGTGCGTGCATGCAGTTTGGCTGCAGGGTTCTGTGCGTGCATGCAGTTTGGCTGCAGGGTTCATGCAGGGCTGTGCGTGCATGCAGTTTGGCTGCAGGGTTCGGGGCTACAGCGTAAAATGCCTTCTTCGACTATCTGATGCACAGGATGACTCACTCGTGTCATAGAAATGAAGAATATATTATGATGTATCGAGTTGGGAGCGTACAGTACACAGACAAGGCGTGCAGTTTGTCACTTGCGAGACATAACAATGCGGAGAATGTTTGTGGTTGTGTTGTATCCTAGGCTAGACGTCTTTGTTCTTGATCTGGTAACGAGCGGCAGTGTAAAATAACCTGTGGTAGTGAACCCTGCGTGACTCTATGGCTCTCATGCGTCCTAACACAGTTACAGACAATGCTTAGTACTGCCCGTCATTTATGTAAACATTAACGCAAACAGTTGTGTAAAATAAGTATGGGGTATTCTAGTTTTCAGTACTTTTACTTCTACTTCACTACATCTCAGAGACACCCATTCTAGGTGTCGAAATGCGTCCCTGAGCAAGACCCTTAAGCCCTAACTGCTTCCTTGGCACTGTATTAATAGCAACCCTTTCCTGATGATCTCAGGTCTACCATGACACACTTTGACATTTTGCCATGAGATGTGATTGATGCTGTTGTCGGACCATTTGGAGTATAAGGGGCTTGCTAGTGTCCTCCTATCTCAGCTTCACCTCATTGCTCCTCTCTTCCTGCCTCAGTTCTGCTCTTGCCATCTCACACCACGCGTGTCAGCAGCCCCTTGGCGTGTCCTATAGTCTCCTCGCATAGCCAGACGTTTCATAGCACTGCCCGCTCCGCCTACTACGTTTTCTGAGTTCTCTCAAAGTCTGGCTATGCGAGACTAGGGGAGTCCAGGTTGAAGATTGTTTACCTCAGGGTAGGGCTGGGCAATATGAACTAAATCAAATAGCACGAGTCAAAGTTTTGACCAAATACGGCAATATATAATCATCAGTAATGCCTATGTAATATCCAAGTGAGAACAGCTAGCCTAGAACTAGTCACAAAATGTTATTATTTTAGAACATTATTGAAAGTATAAAATAAGACAACATGTATGCCTGTCACAATAGTACAATAGAGGGTATGCGAGTGACATCATCATCATACCCGGAAGTTATGCAGGAATGCTTACTGAATGGCAAAAAACTACTTTTCTGGCCTTGATAGCCCAGACATCCAAATAGAAGTCCTATCTGATTGCATTAAACGACATTGAACTCACTTTGCCAAGTCACTTTGCCACTCGATTTCCCATTCACTTTATGCATGCACAAATGAGCATACCCTCTATATCTCAAAATTCCAGCTGATATCTAGTCTGATATAGGCTATCACACGGTATCAACATAATATTCATTTATTACCCAGCCCAACCATCAGGGGAGGGGTCAGGGTTATGCTGAATAGGGAGCAGAGGAGGGAGTGGCAGTACGGGATAATTAAAATGAGAGGCGTAGCAGAGCACTTTCAGAGCGCAATTACACGCCCACTCAGACTGCCATTAGGGGGACAAAACTGAAGAGAACAGGACAAATCACACAGTATATCCATGCTTTAGACACAGTGAAGGGTCCACTCCAGAGAAAACAAAAGTGTCCGCAACCATGAATCTAGTAGGCCCTTGATTTGGGCCTATGAGTTCTCCTCTAATTAATGGTGATGAATGAGTTGAGGGGCGAGCTCAGGGAACAAGATGACACCAGGCAGTGTCACATGACATGTTCTGAAGTTGATTAAGTATATAAAGAATTGTATGGTTCACATTGAGTGACCAGAAGATAATGACCTGAAAAGAATAGAAATGATAAGAACAGGTACACAATAAAACATGATGGTCTACAAATGTAGATTAGTTGTCCTTCAACAGTACCATCTCTTATCATTGGGCATACAGTCTGCACTAACCATGGATCACACAAGAAGGCCTACATCTATGCTTACGTAGATGAGAGTGAATCAGTAAACAGATAAGAGCTAAGTAAGCAAGTCAAGACTAGAATATATCGGGTAGCGGACCCAGCTGGCCATGAAAGGTTGAAGACTGAACTGATGATTTGCTTAAATTAATAAGTTGCTTTATTCAGAGATCAATGTAGAACTGCCAGAAACTAGGCATAAAATGCATATCAATAAACATATCCAACATCTCAATATCAGCATAACAAACTGTTCCATTGAACCATAATTACATAACCAATAACCAATAAAAGACAGTGCATACGCATACCTCAAAACAACATTATCGAAATACAATAAACCATAATTCCGGTAATATCCAACACAATAATAACATCAGAACCTAATCATTGCAAGTTGTTTGACAAACATTAAAGGAAATTCACCGTGTCCCCTTTCCAGCTGGGTGCTAAAGTGGCTTGAGCAGTTGAGCTTGGCATCCATTTGTTCCATGATTAGTTTGGCATTTGACCTTCCTTTCCTTAAGCCTTGACCAAACCTTCCGTATCAAACACACATTTTGTGTGTCTCATAGTGATACCACAGTGGCTGTTTCATAGTTGGTAATGCTGTCATCTGCAGCACCATGATGGGCGGCAGCACCACGGGTCAACTTGATTTCCTTCTAATTACTGATTTGTTCCTCTGGGCAGGACATTCCCTTCAAATAAAAGCATTGATACCTGACTTTGGGCAGGACGCCCTTCAAAATAACACATTAGTGAACGACGTGAAAAACCTCCCTGGGGGTCCGTTACATAACATAGCAACTACAAAGATTACTTTTCTGTTGGACAGCGTTTCTGATCAAATAGCCTGAGATCGCCCCCGCACGCACGCACGCACGCACGCACGCACGCACACACACACACACACACACACACACACACACACACACACACACACACGCATGCACAAAAAGGTTGTTTTGTGCACCTGTCTTTGGCAAGTCCCACTAGGTAGGAAAGTGGGTGGTGCATCTGGCCTGTTTGTGTACTGGTGTTGCCAATGCGCCAGCTTTTTGCAGAAAGCGTGAAGGACCGTTGAAAAGAAGGAAGTTCCCTGACACCATTAATTGAGTTTTCCTCTAATGAATGGTGTTGACTGAGTGACCATTCAGTTGAGAGGCAAGCTTCAGAGAACAATGACACCAGTATCACATGACATGTTCTGAAGTTGATTAAGTATATAAAGAATTGTATTGTTCACATTAAGTGACCACAAGATAATGAGTTGAAACAGATATAGAAAAGAATGGAAAGGAATTGTAATGATAAGAATAAGCACACAATAAAACATGATGGTCTACACATGTAGATTAGTTGTCCTTCAACAGTTATACATCTCTTATCATTGGGCATACAGTCTGCACTAATCATGGATTACACAAGTAGGTCTATCTATATGTTTACGTAGATGAGAGTGAATCAGTAAACATAAGGGCTAAGCATGTCAAGACTAGAATATATTATAAAGATGACTTGGACTTGTTGGACACAGTTCCTGGTCAAATATAATTATATCCCCCCCCCCCCCCCCACACACACACACAGCAGGCTGTTTTGTACACCTGTCTTTGGCCCGTTCCACTGGGTATAGGACAGTGGGTGGTAACCTGTCTTTGGCCCGTTCCACTGGGTATAGGACAGTGGGTGGTAACCTGTCTTTGGCCCGTTCCACTGGGTATAGGACAGTGGGTGGTAACCTGTCTTTGGCCCGTTCCACTGGGTATAGGACAGTGGGTGGTAACCTGTCTTTGGCCCGTTCCACTGGGTATAGGACAGTGGGTGGTAACTGCTCATGCATCTGGCTTGTTTGCGTCCTGGTGTTGCCAAAACGCCAGCTTTTGTGCAGAAGGTGTGAATGAAGGACAGTTGAAAAAGAAGGAAGTTCCTTAGCATGGTCAGTGAATGCTCACTATACACACAGATTCAGCCAGGTAAGGTCAGTGAATGCTCACTATACACACAGATTCATCCAGGTAAGCAAACAGTAAACACATTACAAAGCAAACAAGATAAGCTACAAATGTAAACGCT
>NC_139708.1:2297030-2372030 GCF_964188405.1 Protomyctophum parallelum | reverse complement strand
GCTCTGCTGTGTTGCCCCTCTACTCCAAGAAATACATCCTTTTCGTGGTCACCATCTTCAGCATCATACTGCTCTCCATCGTCATCCTCTATGTGAGGATCTACCTGATTGTACGCTCCAGCTTTCAGGAGGCGACCAACTACCCCACGTACTCCCTTTTGAAAACGGTCACTATAGTCCTGGGCGTCTTCATCATGTGCTGGCTGCCGGCTTTTATCTTCCTCCTGGTGGATTCATCCTGCAAGATGAGATACTGCCCCATTCTCTCTAAGGCTGACTTATTCTTTGGCGTCGCCACCCTGAACTCAGCGCTGAACCCAGTGATCTACACACTGCGCAGCAAGGACATGAGGAAGGAGTTTCTGCGCGTGCTGTGCTGCTGGGGTATATTTAAGTGTGGACGCCCTGCTGACCGGTGTCTGGTCCCTTTAAAAAGCTCCAGCTCTCTAGAGCACTGCACCAACAAACATGAACACCACACGCCCATCATGCAAAACTGCACCACCTGCGTCTAATGAGGTGGAAACACGCACCCGTGGGTCTATGTGCGTGTATATGAGAGAGAGCCTGAGTGAGAGAAAGAAGACTGTGCGTGCATGTGTGTGTAATAGAACAAGACATGTGGCTAAGAAACCGGATGAGAGTTAACCTCAGCCCTGACTGGAACACAGCCTTGTTTTAAAACACAACACTACAGTGTACACTTGCAATCAAAAATTGTGTGAACTCACAATCAATAGTCAATGGATCCACCCTTTGCAAGGGTGTGAGAGCTGCAAGGGTGTGAGAGCTGCAAGGGTGTGAGAGCTGCAAGGGTGTGAGAGCTGCAAGGGTGTGAGAGCTGCAAGGGTGTGAGAGCTGCAAGGGTGTGAGAGCTGCAAGGGTTTGAGAGCGCAATCATTCTAGAGGGAATCGGTTAAATTAACTCACAATTGAAGGTGAGATGTTTCAGAAATGTGAAAATGGCCTTTTGTTGGGTAATCTCACCAATTACAAATGTCATCTTAACATTGACTTGTTAAACATTTTGATGTACTTGCTTGACAGATGTTGTTTTAAGATGTATGTTGACCAGCCAAATAGCCAAATAACAAATGCATAACATCAGAGTTATGGCGACTTCTTGTGAACCTTTTCATGGTCTGCGTTAATGCAAAGCTTGCAGATTTGCACTTTGTAGACTTGTATACAATTAGTGATTTTGTTTTTAATGGCTGTTACCCTCTGCCAGACTAACCCACACGTATACAGTACATGTATACATCAGGCATGCCTATTCATTGCTGATAGGGGGCAATGAACTGCCCCACTCAACAATGCACTCCAGACAAGAAAAATACAAAGAAACCCCCCAAATTCAGGGCTGTATATGCCCCTTGTAACCTTGCATAGAACCCTTTGATTAACTGCAACAAACAAAAGTATTTTGCTTACATATATTGCATGAAATGTAATTTAACTCATTTGTAAGCGCTGATGTATATGGTATATTCCAGCTACAGCCTATCATGATTAACAACACCCTCACTCACTCTATTTCCTTATTGTCCCCCTTGCTTTTACTGTTGTCTTTTGTATGTTAACAGTTTCCTGAGAGGAAGGCTCAATCAGAAGGCACATTTCCTGAAGTGACTCGGCAGCACTGATAAATTTCACTTGATGACAGTCGTCCAATTGTCCGGACTTAACGGGACGGCTGTGTTGTAGCAACATAGCGACGAACGTGTTCACTGTTTGCGTCTTCCTCACGGGGAAACAAGGCTGAATGTTAAATATGAAGTGTTTGGGGCTAGAGCTCCACTGTTGACAGTATTATTTATCATTATTGTGCAGCGTTAAGTTGCCATTGACATGCAGAGAGTGGGACGAACAGGGGTTCTCACTCTCACTGTGAAGAAAAGCACCGCAAATGTAAGCAAAGTCTGTTGTGAGCATCCTGGTTTGATTTTTACAAGACCATTATGCCTTGTTGAAAACCTGTTAAGACGTGAGATCTGTTCAGAGTAAACACGGCTCATCTTTCTGAAAAGCCCTCATTTCCCCTACAAATAAGGGGGGAGGTCTCTGGTTTCAAAGGGAGCAAGAGATGGGGGAGGGGGGGGTGGCAGGTCAACTCATGGGGGGGTCAGCTTCATCCTCCTTCTCTGAAGACCTACAACACACAGTGTCCTCCTTCCATAGGAAGTCCTGTTTTCATTGTCCTGTTCCTGTTGTTCTGGGTTAGATGTTCTGGGTTAGACTAACCTTCCTGCACGCACGCACGCGCACACACACACACACACACACACACACACACAGTCACACACCGACTTGGGCTCACTATATTTCACTATAATTTACATACAAGTTCCCCCCCCCCCCCCCCCACATTCAAGTAGAAAATGGTGCAAAGCACTTTGGCAGCTTTGATATCTGCTTTACCCCCAGGTTTTCCAGATGGAGATATGTGTTTTATTCTATGTACATATCACTTCATTGTGTTGCCTAACTTTGTATGATTTTTTTTAATGTCATATATATGAATATTCCTGTGTGTTTGTAAGTATGTATGTATCTATGTATAGTATGTATGAAATGTGTTATTATATGGACTGTCTTGTGTGCAATAGTCTTGTTTGTTCAATAGCACGCTGCCTGTGATAAATCGGTACAATCTTAAACACTAATAGAGGTACATAAGCGTATTGTTCATTGCATTCCCTTTTTTATAAAATAAATGAAATGCCAAAATAATCCAAGTTGTCATTGAAGTTGTTCTTCAAAAAGGGTGTTCAGAGAGAATGCTGTAGAATGCGTAATCTGCGTATGGTATAACATCTGTGGAGATAAACGGCAGCTTATTCTTTGCAGAGTAGGGTCTGCAGAGTAGGGTCTGCAGACGCCTCCATATTGTTATTATCTGCAGAGTAGGGTCTGCAGATGCCTCCGTATTGTGCCTGGATCCAAAGAGGTAATCAAAAAAAGTGGTGTTCAATACAAACATGCTCTGACAAGGTCAGAAAAGTGCATGCTTCAACATGAAGACAGCTCCATGCAAAATGTGTCTCAGCCCATTAATCATGGCCCTCTCACTTTTTAAAATATTGTTCAATCGCTTTAAGGCTTGTGTGGAAAAAATGGATTTATATGATGGGAGGGGGTGGGCAGAGGATTGTCAGCAGCCAGTGAGCAGGGGTAAGCGGGGTGTGGTAGGGGGTGTTGTCTGGGAGGAGACTGATGCCTGATTTATGTCTGGGAGCCTGATGCCTATAGCACAGCTACAAGCTCACAACACTGTATCCACAGCTCGTCGTGAGTTTGTAAGTCGACTATTTTCAGCATTCGACACTGCTGTACGGTGACGTGTAAATCAGACGTGAAAAGAGGCCCTGGGAGACGTCTTCTTGGCTCATGGGGAAGCTTGGGGTGAGGGGAAAGGCTGACAGAGAGAGAGTGGCCTTGGGAGAGTAGGGCCTGGCTGCTGTCAGACATCCAGGATTCCTGGGTGGGAACATTGGCTGAATCAGCCCCAGGAGGAAAGTGCTGGGAAGTCTGCCAAGTTTTCCCAGTGCCCTGCAGGATGTGACATCACAGTCTGAAACCTGTAGGTGAAGTTGTATACACAAAGATGTCCATAGCAGAGAACACATAATATATAATATATGGTAGGCTACAGGCCAGCTTAAGAAACGTCTTATGAAACCAAACATAAGCACAAGGCCCTTGGGCACATTCAGAAATAAACAGTCTTAAACACAGACAGAACAAACTTGTGGTTACATTTAAGTAGTGTAAGCATTGATATCCTTAAATGTTTAATTAACTTTTAAAGCATATAATGTCATAATCTCTCTCTCTCTCTCTCTCTCACACACACACACACACACACACACACACACACACACACACACACACACACACACACACACACACACACACAGACACACACACACACACACACAGACACACACACACACACACACACACACACACACACACACACACACACACACACACACACACTCATGCACACTCACACACACACACACACACACACACACACACACACACACACACACTCATGCACACTAGGGATTGGCCGATAATCGTTATTATAGTTTATTGATTATCGTGATAAAAAAACACTCACAATAATCGTATCAATCACAGTGATTTAAATTAATCGTGAAATTGTCCTCCGTCGACCGTCATACACTAGGAATTAATTAGCTTTTTTTAGCTGCAAATTCAGTACCACTTAAACCCTCTATAGGCTAATTGATACCAAGTAGAGATACTGTATCGGGAAAAGTATCGGATCGGCCCTTATTTGTCATATCGGTCATATCGGTATCTGTGAATATGCCAGTCTAAGCACAGATCCGACACAGGGGTAAGGGGTTGACACTATGGCAGGTAAATACAATGTTGGGACATGTGGAGTTTGCTTTGGAGTTGCCCAAACTGCAAGTGCACATTTGAGTGAGGAGTCTGCTATAAACACAACACGAGATATATAGATAGATAGCTATAAACACAACATGAGATATATAGATAGATAGCTATAAACACAACATGAGATATATAGATAGATATCTATAAACACAACATGAGATATATAGATAGATATCTATAAACACAACATGAGATCACAACACTGGTATCGGTATTCGGTATCGGCTAACACAGAAATGTAGGTATCGGGATCGGATCGGAAGCGAAAAAAGTGTATGGGGACATCCCTAATACCAACGTAATCAAAGTGTATGGGGACATCCCTAATACCAAGGTAATCAAAGTGTATGGGGACATCCCTAATACCAAGGTAATCAAAGTGTATGGGGACATCCCTAATACCAAGGTAATCAAAGTGTATGGGGACATCCCTAATACCAAGGTAATCAAAGTGTATGGGGACATCCCTAATACCAAGGTAATCAAAGTGTATGGGGACATCCCTAATACCAAGGTAATCAAAGTGTATGGGGACATCCCTAATACCAAGGTAATCAAAGTGTATGGGGACATCCCTAATACCAAGGTAATCAAAGTGTATGGGGACATCCCTAATACCAACGTAATCAAAAAAGTCAACCAAAGAACAAGATTCCTATACAGGATCTCCTCCCTGGTCAACAAAAAACACCCTGAAGACCCTAACAGGAGCCCTCGTACAAGGTTTCTTTGACTATGCATGCATGCACCTCTTGATACCACAGGACCGCAAAGGCCTTTAAAACAAGGCTCCAGGCTTCCCAAAACAAACTGGTCAGGCTACTAGTGGGTCTCACCCCCCGAACCCACCTCACCCCTGCCCACTTTGACAGGCTCGACAGAGTACAGCATCTTGCAATGGGTCTGGTCCACAAGATTCGATGCACCACCAAGATACCCATGTACCTGTCTAAATAGACGTACAAATAAAGTGTATATGATATGTCTTTAAATGTTATGATGAATTGAACATGGTGCACCCTATTGTAAACAAGTGTAATGCTTTATGTGTCGTCCACAGTTAACATTTTTGTATTGAGTTGTGCTTTAAATGTACTGTAATACTCCAATCTGTTAATAAATACTTCAATCAATCAATCAAACAAACACACACACACACACACCCTCACACACACACACACACACACACACACACACACACACACACACACACACACACACACACACACACACACACACACACACACACACACACACACACACACACACACACACACACACACACACACACACACACACACACACACACACAGGACACAGCTACAACATAAAACCCATATGGTTAATGATGTTTGACAACGAGCTGTCCATTGCTCAGTGTGAAATCAGTTACAAATATAATGTAATGTGGGCCTTTGGACTGAAATGATATGGGGTCAGATTGTAGAATAGAATAGACATTATTTGCCATTTGCACAATGCATAGGACATTTTGGAACTCAGCTCCCAGGCTCATCATTGAACAAAAGACAGAAAAAACATATAAAACAGAGGAAAAACATACATATGATCATAAAAGAAACATACAACATACATTGATCACAGATTGTAGCTGTGATCAGGCTAGATCTACAGATATGAAATTATCAAATGAATCAAGATTATTGTCTATTATTATCACTTTACTATAGGTCTTTCTTTAATCAAGCAAACAACTGACTTCAGATGTCTAATAATGAGCACATGCTGCCACCTTGTGTTGAAGATAGAAACAGCTGTAAAATACAGGGGAGCTGCTGAACTTGGAAATTGGCCTTGGTTTCTAGTTTAATTTCGTCGACAACAGTCCATGTTGTTCACTCGTTCATTATTATTATTATTAATTCACTAGTGTGGGGATCTATTGCTCTGCAAGGCATGGCTTGTCAGACATAGCAACACCACAGAGCCCTTAGTTCTACCCTTCTAAACAAAGCACACGCAACCATCCACCGAGAACACAACAGAGAGAACAACATAGAGAGGATAAATGAAATAAACAACCACTTCAATGGGTCAAACTGCTAAATGTAAAGAACCATGTATGTATTGGTCAAATAAACAGATTGCTTCCGCCTGGTCATTTGTCTACCACATCCGCCCAAATAATACGGGGGGGGGGGTTTGTTATGGGAAACTAATTCCATAAAAGCACTAGTGAATAACGCAGATGTGTGTTTAGGTGCAGCTAAGGCCGGTGTTGATGAAACCTTCCCCCTCCCAGGGTCCACATGGCCCCCGTCTGTCTGCCCGCGGTGGTACGGTCCACTAAGGCCGGTGTTGATGAAACCTTCCCCCTCCCAGAGTCCACATGGCCCCCGTCTGTCTGCCCGCGGTGGTACGGTCCAAAAACACCCGGGTTTCCGCGCGAAAAGACGGCCCGCGCGCCCAGTGCTTATAGCGTCTCTGCTCCACACACAGCCCTGACTCTGCTGTCATTTAACACGGCCCGGATTTTAACACACTGTTTTTTATACCCGTTTTAAAAACACGCTTTTATCTTTTGTTCTGCCACGTTAAGTTTAGACAGACCTTTGCGATGCAGACCAAGACCTGCGTGTCTCTCCCTGAGGATGTTAGGAAAAGGTACAGTAAAAACCTGTGGATGCTAACGACAATAAAGCACAATGTAGCATGTTGTTGTTGTTGTTCAATGCAAATGATGAGCACTAGGATGATTATCACACGCTGTGGTTAAACTTTGGCTCATTTGGCTCCACTGTTACGGCAAAGCGATGCTTCTAAGTTGGCGGGTACAATACATGCGTTAGCCGTTTGTGGCTAACGTTAGCCTGCTCCTACTTGATAGTGACATGGAGTGTTGCGACAGACTGAGAGATGTGACACTAACAGCGGGATCAGATCGTTATCAGACTGTTATGAAGGAACGTAGCGCGTTTGGGTTAAACTACGTGGGGAGAATTATTGGCGCCACTCAGGAAGTTTGGTTCCAAGCGGTGCAGTCAGTGGCCCCGCCACGGGAAAACAAACACCCGCTAATGAACTTGACGCTCATTGATCGTTTGTTGCGACATGATGACCGCTACTTGGCTTTTGTTTGTCGGCGAAACTAACGGTACACACGGCCATGCCAACTGTATTTAGCCTTAAAAAATGACTGTTTCTCCTTTTCACAGGCTGCAGGTGCTGGAGGAGGATGGCGTTTCAGACGAGGTGAATTCATGTGTCGATAGATGAATGACAGTGCAGGGACCTGAATGATAGCTTTAATTATTTATGGAAAAGGATCCCCACTTCAATACTTTAAAAAGTCTGCCAAAGTAAAGTTGATGGATTTGGAATGATTAACACAAACGTTGTTTCTCACAAACTGGGTTCTGTGTTAAACTGAATACTGTAATTATCTTTAACTTTAATATTGTATTTTATAATTGCTTGCTATAGCCTATATGTGTGTGTACTAGTCACAACATGCTATCTTTAGTTAATAAATTCACATTTTCAGGATCGTGTGAAGGAGAAGATCAAGTTGGTTCAGGACTTTCTGCATGTGGATGCCCAGGAACAGCTGACCAGCCTGGAGGAGAAGATGAAAAGTTCAGAGATCTCATTGGTTAGTTAACTGTCTGCACATTCTCGCATACTCTGATCCTAGCTGCAATTTGCAACTCTAGATTTCTTTTAATAATGGGATGAGTTGCAATACAGGAGATTATTTGTGTTGGAGTTTGGAAGCACTCGTTTTTATTGACAGAAAGTAGCTCATAACATGTCTATGGTGGATTTTTATGAAACATTTGCTTGGCAGATTGAAAGAGGATAATTCATTCATAGACTGTAACGGTAGCCACGGCCCTCAGAACATACGTGACTTTATGGTAATTTTTTTAAATAAATGGGACCATCATTTTCCAAAAAGAATATTATGACATGAGAAATGAGACTTTAAACTAGTGACTAGAAGCAGAAAGTATTCATGACCATGTTTATTAAGGTAATGCAGTCTAGGTGAAGTTGGGCCCAAATACATGGGCCTCTATGGAGATATGGGTTTTCTTGGGCCCAATGACAGACAGCGCCACAACAGGCCATTATATGAACTTTCAGGAAGTCCCGATTTCCTTAGTAGTGGAAATATCTGTCTGACTGCCCCCCTGTTGTAAACACAAACATTGAAGACAAAAGTGAGGATGTGAATTGTGATTGGCCGGCGTGATTGTGTGGGAGATGTGCCATTGGCCAGAATGAGAGCACCCCCTTTTTTGAGGAGCTCTAGCCCCTCCTATATTCAACTATAGTGTAGATTTCTGTTCTAACATTAACAATGAATGGAGAATTTATGTCATGTGTATGAGCAAATCAGTATATTGATCTTACACAAATTCCCATGACAATGAATGGAGGATGTATGATAAGAGTTCCACTCACCTCTTAACCGGATCCCAACCCTCATGCTCATTGGCCCAATGCTCTGTGTGTGCACACCTGACAGGAGGGCTACCTCTCCAAAGTCAAGGCCTTACTGGGGAAAGCACTGCCGTTGGAGAACGGTTCACATGCTGACGGCGCCGAGCAGAACGGGAAGATCAATGGCTTTGCTACCAACGGCTCCCATAAGGAAGAGGACAACGGAGAGGTAACTATGGACACCCAGGAGGAAGCCGACACGATGAAGTCCCCTTCGGCTCCCAAAGGGAAGGGGGGACGCAGGGGCAAGGCAGACTCTGACTCCAAAAGTAAGCTCGCCTAAACTACACCTCCCACAATGCACCTCAAATGGCATAGGATGGTGTAGAACCAAATAATGTGCGTGTTTCTTTTCTTTATTTTTTTCTTCTAGAATCTCCTGCCAGTGCAAGAGTCACAAGAAACGGCGGGAAACAGCCCACCATCTTGTCCATGTTCTCCAAAGTGTAAGTCTATCTGCTTAATAAGTTGACGACATTGATTTCAGCCATATGAAGTCTTGAGATCCATATTGAGCCACACTTTTTTATATTTATCTCATTCCTTCCAGGCAAAAGCGCAAGTCAGATGAGGTGAATGGAGAAGCTACAAATGGACAAAAAGAAGTTGCAGAGGCTAAAGAAGTTATTAAAGAGGTGAGGAAGTATTGGCAGTTGATACCAGGTCATTGAAAGTTAATAACAAGCTGGCTCATATTTCAGGTCACTAAGCGTTGAAAGTTAATAAGCTGGCTCATATATTTCAGTCTGAAGAGAAACGCCTTGAAGTGGAAGATTCAGGCGATTCTCGAGAAGAGAAACGTCTTAAGGTGGAGGATTCCGAAGATTCCCGGGAAGAGAAACGTCTTAAGGTGGATTCAGATGAAATGTAAGTGTCCTGCTCTTTGAAAATGGATGGGCTCATTGTTTTCTTTGTTTTTGATTTAACAACAAACGTGTTATCTCTACAGCATGGCTGTGGAAGAATCCAAGAGTGTAGCAACTAAGCCAGTCTCTGCAGCCAAGGTAATGCCCTATGCTAATGTATATAAAAATGCTATATACATTATCTGTCATTGTCAGTATGGCTTATTCTTTTCTCCCCCCGCCCCACCAAAGGCACCACCCCCTAAATGTCCAGACTGCAGACAGTACCTGGATGACTCGGACCTAAAGTTATTTCAGGGTGATCCTGATAATGCGGTGAGAAATCACATTCTACATTCATGGTCAATTATATATATATATATATCCGAGCCCACCTGAATGCTTAAACTCATTTGTCACTTGGATGTCTTGAGTGTCTGAAGTCAAGCCGTCATGCATGCGTCTGTCCAGCCTAATGAGTGAAACCTTTTGTATGTTGTAAAATGATATCCGAATTGGTGTAATTTAATTGTATATAACATGTCTGCATCTACAGCTGGATGAACCAGAAATGTTAACTGATGAGCGCCTCTCCCTGTTTGATGCAAATGAAGATGGCTTTGAGAACTATGAAGACCTGCCACAGCACAAAATCACAAACTTCAGGTGAGTACTACTGCCTCACAACATCTTGTAGTTTTCTTTCCTGTGACTGATGGTGCTGTGATCATTATATCTAGCATCATGAACTGTTGTGTCTTGCAGTGTGTATGACAAGCGTGGCCATCTTTGTCCTTTTGACTCTGGATTGATTGAGAAGAATGTGGAGCTCTACTTCAGCTGTGTAGTCAAACCGATCTACGATGACAACCCCTGCTTGGATGGTACTGTTTTTGTTTTAAATGTGTCAATCAGTACCTTGTGATTGACTCAAAGGTATCTTTGGGTCAACCGCAAAAAACAAGTTTAATTGACGATACAATGGGTTTTGTGATAGGTGGAGTTCCTGCCAAGAAGCTTGGACCTATCAATGCCTGGTGGATCACTGGCTTTGATGGTGGAGAAAAGGCCTTAATTGGCTTCACTACAGGTAGTGACACATGCCATGTTCTCTCGAGTTGTCTTATTTAGGTTGGCCTTTCCGTGTCTGATGTCCCATACTTTTCTTCCCCAGCCTTTGCTGACTACATCCTGATGCAGTCCAGTGAGGAGTATGCCTACATCTTTGCAGTGATGCAGGAAAAGATCTACATGAGCAAGATAGTGGTAGAATTCCTGCAGAAGAACCCTGACGTTTCTTATGAGGACCTTCTTAACAAGATCGAGGTTAGGATTGGTCTATTCTCGCGTAGCCATTCTAGATCGAGGTTAGGATTGGTCTATTCTCGCGTAGCCAATCTCCGAATGCTATATAGTCTGGAACGATGCCTACCGAAATCCGAGACAGGAAGCTGTCATCCGTTTGTCCTTTCCGTTCACGAAAATAAAATTTCCTTTTCTGCTAAGCAGCACGCAGATAAACTTTCTGCTCATGTTCAGAGCAGAATAAGAAGTCAAACTTGATGTGTTCCCAGCCCCAGCACTGACCAAACTCTGCTCATGTTCAGAGCAGAATAAGAAGTCAAACTCTTGATGTTTGCCCAGCCACAGCAGCCACAGCACTGACCAAACTCTTGATGTTTGCCCAGCCACAGCACTGACCAAACTCTTGATGTTTGCCCTGCCACAGCACTGACCAAACTCTTGATGTTTGCCCTGCCACAGCACTGACCAAACTCTTGCTCCCCTCTTGCCTACAGACCACAGTGCCTCCTGCAGGGCTCAACTTCAACCGCTTCACTGAAGACACGCTGCTGCGCCATGCCCAGTTTGTGGTGGAGCAGGTGGAGAGTTATGATGAGGCTGGAGACTCTGATGAGCAGCCTGTCATCGTTACCCCCTGCATGAGAGATCTCATCAAGCTGGCTGGAGTCACTCTTGGCAAGAGGTGGGGCTCATGGATAAATATGACAACTATGTGCTCATTACTCGGATGTAATCAGGGATATAATTTTAATGTTCACATGCTTAGTGCAATTACGGTAATGAGCCCTGGTTTACATTTACTGCAACTTTTACTCAAGAAGTTGTTGCATATGGGCTGGTGTGAATGTAAAAGCACTCCCTGTCCCTCCTAACATTGACCGCCTTTTGATTTCTCCCTTTAATGAGATGTGACCTAGTAAAGATCTAACCACTAGCCCGCTGGCCTAGTGGTCCAGACGCATGCCACATATAGGCTCTTGCCTGACAACGTGTCCCGTTCATGACTACCTTTGCTGCATGTCTCTCCCTCTCTCCTACAGTCCGTCTTCACTGTAACTATCAAAGGCACAAAAGCCAAAAACTAATCTTAAAAAATGAAATCCCCATTGCAGCACCAATGGTTTGTTTTGTTTTTGTCTTGGTGTACTGTAGATGGTACATAGCTGGGTTGTGTGTGGCCAAGAATCATACTTTGCTAAAATCACTAGTAGTGTTGTATGTAAACTTTGAAGCGGCAGTGTTGTTGCAAAGAGTGTCGCTGAATAGAGTTTTGAATCGATGCATTTTATTTCTTGCTTTCTGTACATGTTCTCCCTAACATTCCTCTAACATCTCCTAATGCAGCATGCTGTTGCACTGGTAGGTAGGCCTCTCTGCGACTGCATCCTCAACCTGTTTGTGGTTTAGTGTGACGTTTAGGTTGTCAAGTCATATGGGAACATTTCTACAGAGTTCGTGCTAGAACTGTATAGATGTAATATGTAAATCATAAACTGTTAACCAGAAAGAATAACATTGCACACCAATATTGCATTAAATGTGTGCAACAAAGATGATCAGAAACCTAATCAAAAGCTAATGGTACATTAGATTGAGATTGATTTAAAGAACGGGTTGTAGTGACTCATGGATTAAAAAAATAAATGCACACTTTCTGTTAATTTAATCTCAATTGAAAGTAAATGGGGAAAGGAAGATAAGATCTTTCTCAAATTATAATTTACAGTTAGAGGGGCTAATCTTAAATTCTCAAATTCATAACTTGGGGTCTCATTGAATATATATTTTATCAAATGGTTCATAGACCAATCCACTGGTGATACTCAACAGTGATTATTTTTCTGTGGGTATTCTCCGCTTTGATATGGTGTTGAAACTGTCAGTCGACTTCTAACACAAACTCTGCATTGTATACATCTGTACTTTGTCTTGTTTTGTCTGCTTGTTACTCCCGTTGCATGGCCCTATATAAGCTGATGTGGCTTGTTTAGGGCGAGGGTCCATAATTGGACCACCCTCTAATATTATGAGCCATATTATTGGCCCGTTCTCTAAAAACGCCTGCTTTGTTTACACCTACAGGAGAGCTGCAAGGAGACAGGCTATTCGCCACCCGACCAAGATAGAGAAGGACAGCAAAGGGCCCACTAGAGCCACTACCACTAAACTGGTCTACCAGATCTTTGACACCTTCTTCTCTGATCAGATTGATCAGATCAATAAAGAGGGAGGCATTAAGAGGCATCGCTGTGGTGTCTGTGAGGTAAGTGCCATAATTGGTTCCGTTTGTCAGAATAATCAAAAGTATTTTTCTTTTCCTTATCGAAGAATGGACGCCAAATCCAATAGCCTGATTAACCACTAAAGCCCTATATTATACTTACCGGTAATTGTACAATGGTGGTATGTGAAAATGCAGCATCCCTAGGTTGTAGTCACTTTTTAAAAGGGTTGATTGACTGCTAGTTGAGAGGAAAATGTCGCTTATTTTCCAATGCCGGAGCGGTTGCACAAAGACCTGCCCGGCAGCACTGTTTAGCACTAGTTCTGTCTTCAATCATTTTATTTTCACAATTGCAATTACCTGATCTTAATTAAATACACTATAGTTTAAGCGTCACATTAAACTATACCGTCATATGCATACATCTGTCATGCGAATGATCAAAACTTTAGAAAGTAGCTGGTGTATCTATATCAGATTGTGAAAATAAAATGATTGAAAGACTGAACTAGTGAATTGTCTGCTAGCGTGCATACATACCGTTGACTTTTACAACTTTGTCATAAGTAATTCAACAAAAACTTATAACACAAATGCATTGCAATTTGCATTAAACGGTGCAAATTGCTGTGCTGGGCGGGTCTTTGTGCACCCGCTCCGGGATCAGATATAGGTGAAAATGTCCTGCTCCTCATGTTCTGTCCCATTTTTAAGGTTTGCCAAGCTCCTGACTGTGGCAAGTGTGCAGCTTGCAAGGACATGATCAAATTTGGAGGAAGTGGGAAAAGCAAGCAGGCTTGTAAACAGAGAAGGTTAGACAATCTCTCATACCATACATACCTTCTCAAGATGAGGTTGTGGCTTGGAATAAGTAAAGAATGGTTTCTTCCCCCCCCCCCCACCCCCCGTGTGTAGATGTCCTAATCTTGCTGTGAAGTTGGCAGAGGATGACGAGATGATTGAGGAAGAGGATGTGCTGCCCATAAAAGCCCCGAAAAAGAAGGTGTCCCAGTCCAAGAGAAAGAAGCAGACCCAGAGCAAGCTAGCATGGATCGGAGAGCCGGTTAAGGTAATGGATTGTTTCTGCAGTTTTGGTTTGCAACATATTTCCCTGCTCTGTCCTGGAAACTGATTATCCCCCCCCCCCCCCTTTTCGTCTCTTAGACTGAGGGGAAGAAGAGGTATTACAACAAAGTGCGTCTGAATGACGAGGTGTTGGAGGTGGGTGAATGCGTGTCAGTCTCTTCAGAGGACCCAACCATTCCCCTCTACCTGGCACGGTATGTTAACATTTTCAGAAATATCTCTGTAAATAACCACTTGAGCCCTATTTTTATATTGTCACACTACAGTGACGCAAGCTCAAATATAGCTCATCTTGTAGATCAGCTATTTTTGCTAGTTTAGGACTTTAGGACCTTTTCCCTATGTTCACCTTATACCTATAATTGCATGCCCGAAGTATGGACACCAGATTGAAAGTGGCTAGGCTAATTGGTGTCCTGAGGTAGCGTCTGGTCTGTCCATTGTTTCTAACTAGTGTCTGTTGGTTTGGTGTCCTGAGGTAGCGTCTGTCCATTGTTTCTAACTAGTGTCTGTTGGTTGTAGAATCACTTCCCTGTGGGAGGATAATAATGGCAAGATGTTCCACGCCCACTGGTTCCACCGTGGCACTGACACTGTGCTGGGAGAGTCCTCTGATCCACTGGAGCTGATGCTCGTGGAGGAGTGTGAAGACATGCAGCTCAACTATGTGATGGGCAAAGTCAGTGTCATGTACAAGGCTCCGTCTGACAACTGGTTTATGGAGGTACGGGTGCACTGAAGGTTGAGCCTACATTAATATTCTGTTGTAGGACTGTTGCTCCTTGAAAATAACTTTCAGCACAACTTTTGGCGAGCATCATGGTTGCATGACTAAGACATTTGTTTCAATTCATGACTTAATATAACTCATAAGAAACCCAAGGACTCTTTACGATACAGAAAAATAAACAAACTAATTGCCAAAAGCCAGAGTAAACAAATGTCACTTCAGTGCAGGCTTGAATGTCTGGCAGCTCTCCAATGGGGGAGAGTTGCAAAGGGCAGGGCCTGCCACATAGAAAGCTCTATTGCAGAGGGTCCGATACACTTACTAAAGACGTGTATATATCAAGCCTACATATTGAGTTTGTTTTCAACAGGGGGGAGTGGAGGAGGACCTGAAGGTGATCGAGGACGATGGCAAGAGCTTCTTCTACCAGTTCTGGTATGAGCCAGTGTGTTCCCGTTTTGAAACTCCGCCCACTTTCACGCCATCTGAAGAGTCCAAGTTCAGGTGAGCATCGGTGTTCTGTAACACTGTTGAACCTATTGGTCTTTTTGGTGGCAACGTGTATGAGTTTATGTTCTTTATTTATTAGATTCTGTGCCAGCTGTACTAAAATGAGAGAAAAGGAAGAAATGGAGACTCCTCGTGCATTCGAACCCCTGGACAACAATGACAGTGACTCCAAGGCTCTGTATGCGCTGGCCCTCTTTAAAGGACATCAGTTCAGGGTGGGAGACAGTGTGTACCTGCCTCCCGAGGCCTTTAATTTCAGGTGAGTGGTGCAGACGCCGGCTATTTTGAGGGGTGCTAGCCCCTCCTATATACAGGTTTAATGTTTGTCTTTAGTTCAATGTTTGTTTAGAGAATTTAATGTTTTGTCCCAGTTTGTCATCACCTAATCATGAGTTAGACTTTAATGAATTAGCACCCCTCACTTCACACGGGTTCTGGACGGGGGACGCGGGGGGCTTTGTTTAGTTTGCAGGTTGTCCCTGTGTAAACATGCATGTTGGGGAGATATTCCTTAAAATAAAGTCTTCTGCACACCTACAGTGGACAGGTGTGTCGGATAACTGGAACTGGGGAAGTATTCCTGACAATAACTTGAAGCACTGACATTTGAGCTGGTCCTTGGGTGACAGAACCACTGCCTTCAACTCTTAATAAGTTAGAATGGGACAAACCTTCCCATGGGTGGGCGTTACGTGCCACGTAGGTAGGGTCTCTGTATTTCTCTCCCTCGATTAATAACGGTGTAATTTCATGTTGTGATGCGTTTTCCCAGTGTGAAAGCAGCCAGTCCAGTGAAGCGTACTCACAGGAAGGAGGATGTGGATGAAGAGTTGTATCCAGAGTACTATAGGAAGTCCTCAGACTACATAAAGGGATCCAACCAGGACGCTCCAGAGCCCTTCCGTATCGGTCGCGTCAAGGAGATCTTCTGTCACAGACGCAGCAATGGCAAGTCTGACACGTCGGAGGTCAAACTGCGACTCTACAAGTTTTACAGGCAAGTTTCTCCACTTTTGTAATCTGTTCCACAATTCTTTATGAAACTATAAAATGTTACTCATTTTGCTAAATGTTTTTTTTTTTTTTTTTTTTATCCTATGAGAATATTGTGTGAATTGAACTTTTCCGATTGTGTCGTCCTACTTCCAGGCCTGAGAACACTCACAAAGGCGTGAAAGCCGGTTATCACACTGACGTCAACCAGCTATACTGGAGCGATGAGGAGGTGACGGTCAGCATGTCGGAGCTGCTGGGCAAATGTCATGTCGAGTATTCAGAGGACCTCAATGAGTCTGTCCAGGACTTCTCCAGTGGTGGAACTGACCGATTCTACTTCCTTGAGGTAAGGATCTGGTGCTCCAGTGATGCTTGTGATGTTTCTTCGGTTAGGAGGTTTTGAGTGCTTTGCAATTTACTGTATTTTGGTAGATGGTTTAAAATGAGTATCTACACCATATTATGAAAGTTAAATACCTGAGTGCTAGAACTTTGGCCAATGAAGTTGTCGTCACCCACAGGCTTACAATGCCAAGACCAAGAATTTTGAAGACCCACCAAACCATGCCCGCTCAGCTGTTCGAAAAGGGAAGGGCAAGGGAAAAGGTAAAGGGGGGGAACGATTAGTTTGTCATCAAGTGTCCTGTTAACTGTTTTGCTTCCTGAAATTAATCAACTTGTCTGTCAGGTAAAGGCAAAGGTAAGGCCTCTACTGCACAGGAGAAACCAGATGCTCAAGAATCGCAGACGCCTAAAGTACCCAAGTATCGCACACTGGATGTCTTCTCGGGCTGTGGTGGGCTATCTGAAGGTTTCCACCAGGCTGGTGAGTGCTCGCTCCACTTCCTGGCAAATGACACTTAAGAACACGCAGAGCTCTGATGCTTGCACACTACTCCAAACAAATTTGAGTAGCATTTTTTTTTGGGCATGTGTAATATTGTACATGGGCCTTTTGGATGTGTAATGGTGAATGCCATCTGCCCATAGGTATCTCTGAGACTTGTTGGGCCATAGAGATGTGGGAGCCTGCAGCACAGGCCTTCAGGCTGAACAACCCTGGCACCACAGTGTTCACTGAGGACTGCAACGTTCTGCTCAAGCTAGTCATGTCTGGGGAGAAGACTAACTCTCTGGGCCAGAGGCTGCCGCAGAAAGGCGAGGTGGAAATGCTTTGTGGCGGCCCCCCCTGCCAGGGCTTCAGTGGCATGAACCGTTTCAACTCGCGCACTTACTCCATGTTCAAGAACTCCCTTGTGGTGTCCTATCTGAGGTTTGTTGCTAGAACATGGATTTAGTCACAAGTATATATCAGATGTATATCGTCGCTGTTTGGCAGAAAACATGTAGATCAATAAGACGATCTAAATTAATGTAATTAATGTCACAAAGTAGCAAAAGATTGTTATCTAAAAGCTCACACCACATCACAATGCGTTGTGAGCTTGCCTAAGTGTATGTGAGTTTTTATAGATTCGTAATCAATTATTAATGAGCTTGTGATGGAATGACCAAGTTGTTTTACCATTCGACCCAACAGTGACTATAGTCACTGCTTGGCATTCTGGTTTTTGCAAAATGCTTTAAGGCTTAAGTTTTTCCTCCTTGTCTTGCAGTTACTGTGACTACTACAGACCCAAGTTCTTCCTGCTTGAGAACGTGAGGAACTTTGTCTCCTTCAAAAGTTCCATGGTCTTAAAGCTCACCCTACGCTGTCTGGTGCGCATGGGTTACCAGTGTACATTTGGTGTCCTTCAGGTGGGTCTGAATTATACACCTCCTGGTGGTGACAAGTACCAACCTTCCCAAAAACAATTATAAACGAATATATGCACTTATTCTTTACTTGTCCACAGATGCCGTCAATGCATGTCGTTTGCTTATTTTTAAGTGTTTTAGATGGTTTAGATTGTAAGTGGTTGGGTTCGATGTCTGCCTAATATTATTGTTAATTCATAGTACATTTGTTAAGAAAACAATCGGTGCTGTCTTTTGACTAGGTTCATGCCCTTTACATCATACCAGGTTTTATGTTCTAGGTAGTTCTGTGTAAGCGCATCTGCTAAATCACGCCTAAATGGTATTTCTATTATTGCAACAGGCACACTACTAGTCCATACCAATATGATTAACTATGTGGTCACCTCCTATCAGGCTGGTCAATACGGGGTCGCCCAGACCCGCCGCAGAGCCATCTTCCTGGCTGCAGCTCCTGGGGAGAAGCTTCCTCTTTACCCCGAGCCTCTGCATGTATTTGCTCCCAGAGCCTGCTCTTTGAACGTCGTAGTGGACGACAGGAAATACTTCAGCAACGTTACACGGTACCTGGAATTAACTATAATATACATTTGTTTTCGCTTAATGTTTGCCCCAGAATAGGACCGCTAGAAGTTTAAGTGGTAAATCATCTGTCCTTCTACAGTGGTAATGGAGGAATATACAGAACCATCACCGTCCGAGACGCAATGTCAGACCTGCCAGAGATCCGCAACGGAGCGTCTGCCTTGGAGATCTCCTACAACGGGGAGCCACAGTCTTGGTTCCAGAGGCAAATCAGAGGAACACAGTACCAACCCATCCTCCGAGACCACATCTGCAAGGTTGGCATCCTCACACCAACTTACAGGAGTTAAAGTGTCGCAAATGTGCTTTATGTAGACTGATCAATGACTGCTGCTCTGTGTTCTCAGGACATGAGTTCTCTGGTTGAGGGCCGCATGCGTCACATCCCCTTGGCCCCTGGCTCTGACTGGAGGGACCTGCCCAACCTTGAGGTTCGGCTCAAAGATGGCACCATGACAAAGAAGCTTCGTTTCTTTGTTCCTGATAAAAAGAATGGACGCAGCAGCACTGGTGCACTGAGGGGCGTTTGCACCTGTGCGGGAGGTATGGAAATTGATCTCCCTGCTTGAACTATGAAATTGCAGTGACTGAATGAGTGAAAGATGGTGATGAGGTTGTTTTCTGTATCGTTTCAGGGGTGCCATGTGACCCTGCGGACAGGCAGTTCAACACCCTGATCCCATGGTGTCTGCCTCATACTGGGAACCGCCACAATCACTGGGCTGGACTCTACGGTCGTCTGGAATGGGATGGGTTCTTCAGCACCACGGTCACCAACCCTGAGCCCATGGGCAAGCAGGTGTTGTGACCTATTTAACATGTTTTTCTTACAATGCAAAGCAATTTCTTGAATATTTGTATGTCCTTTTGCTAAAATACAATACTCTTTGCTTTTGGAAGAATTGATGGTGCCACATACGAAGTTCTGACAAAAAGAATAAATGTGTCCTAGTTTGTAAGCTTACAAACTGATTCTCTAACCCTAGTCTGTGTTGTCTGAGACCATTGAAATAAAACATGGGGTGTTGATTTCAGGGGCGTGTTCTGCATCCTGAGCAGCACAGAGTGGTCAGTGTGAGGGAGTGTGCTCGCTCTCAGGGATTCCCCGATACCTACCGCTTCTTTGGGAACGTTCTTGACAAACACAGACAGGTACCGTCGGTCCACTAACCGCATTTTAATATTTGTTTGGGGGGGGGCGGGGTGCATAAATACTTTACATGGTAGTAGAGACAAAGCATTTGATAATTAAAAGCATGATTTTTAAGATTGCTGGTTTTAATGTAATGTTATGGGGATTTTTTATTTAGTGGTTTTCCACTACAGTTTGTTGCTATTCCTGTAATTCTTATATGGCTACATTTAAACATTTCGAAGAATAACTCATGACTGTTGGTTGCCAACTTGCCATGCACTCGGCCACAGACAATTCATGCGGTTTCTTTTTTTTTTGTTGAAGGTGGGAAATGCTGTGCCTCCACCGCTGTCCAGAGCCATAGGACTAGAGATCAGGAAATGCATCTTGGAGAGGATTAAAGAAGAGAGTGCCTCAGGTGAGCCCTTCAATGTTTAGCATGTTGATTACATGTTAAATATGTTCTAAACCTAATTCTCTTGAGTGGTTACAAGTAAACTATACATATTAGTATCGCCTTTTTCCCCAACAGAAATCGTGAAGCAGGAGATGGAGGAGGTCATGGATTAGGCCTTGTTCCACAACCTGATGAAGCGTTGGAACATTTATGATGGCTTTGAGCCTTGTTGGACATTCAGTGCAGTACCATTCCATGCTTGTTTCTAAATGTGGTTTTAAATGTATTTGGAATATTCACACAATGTGGAATAAATTGTATGTAGTTTTTATATGTTGTAATATTTCAAATAAAGCTCTTATCAAATGAATCCTTGCCTCAGTGCTGGTTAATGTCATCTCAACAAACTGTGGGAAGTGAAACTAAACATGTTATAGGGCTTGTATCCCAATGCTAACTCGCCACAATTTCTACAAGTTGTGCACCATGCATACTGGTAGTTGAAATGGCCTTTTACCTGTGTTGGGCTGCTGTTGTGGTAATGCATAGGAGTGTAATGATTCAGTAAGTGGACTGCATCGATTTTAGTTTCAACAATCTGAGTATCCGTTTTGTGATGCAAATAGTTTCTTTTTTTTTAATGGCATGATGCAACATAAGTGGTTTAATTAACTTTCTATATCACTACACTACTTTGGCTATCGAATAATGAACATGTATTCTCAGTATTTGAGGTGTTGGCAAGTACAATGTCCATGTATTTGCCAGAGAATCACTGTATCAATACAGATTTCATTGCCTGTAATGTATGTTACTGTATCGTTACACCCTTATCTATTCATGCTTGTCTAGCAGTGATTTAACAAGTCCACTATAATCCTATACCCAAAGATTGGGCTAAATAGTTTGACCAAACCAATGACAGTCTTGAAAGCTGAACGTTATTAAACTACATGACTGAATACAGTTGTTGGTTTGGGTATGCTAAAACTATTCCTTAAGTGGTTCTCAAATTGGGGGTCCCCATGTGACTGACAATTTAAGGACTATCAAAAAGAACTCAGAATTGTGAAAATCAATGATCTACAAGCTCAACAGTTCATGCTTGCAAGGCATTGTGTTCTGTTTAAACAGTAATGTAATGCCTCAAGTGCTTGCTGCCTAATTCTGAGAGCTGTCACCCAACTGTCCATGTTTTGGATGTTGGGCAAATGTCTTTACCATGACCTTATTCCACCCAGTTCTAGTTTTACCAAAGAAACACCAGTTGAAATTGAATATTGTTTTTAATGTATATAGAAAATTTAAAGCTAAGCAGTTGTCAATCTTGTACATTTCTTTCAAGTCTGAAACATTAACATGCTACTTAAAATGGCTTCTCGGGTCATTTCAGACAAAAGCTTTATTTATGGGAGATAACTACATGCCAACTATCAATGTGAAGGTTACTGTCATGGTACATACAAAAAGCTGAATTATGACAACCAGTTTCGTTATCACCACTTTATTTATTATAATAGCCAAATTGTACTTCAGGCATCACCCTGGACTGGTGCTCAGTTGTTTGATGGCCTGCAAAGAAAAAGGGTTTCAAAAGGTTACGCATTAAGTATAGGCTAATTCATATGAATGACTAGTTCCTGTATTCCAAAGTAGTACTTACTTGGCCCATTCAACATTGAGAATTAGATGATCATATCCAAATCCTGACACTCCTGCAATGGCCCTCGCTGCATCCTCCCGACGGTGAAAGCTGATAAAGGCGAAGCCCTGGCAGAAACAAATGCAAACCAGAATTGTAACCTGCAGCTGAAAAAATGCTAACCTTGTATCACCAGGTTTTCTGCAGTACCTGCATTCTGAATTAAGGTCTAGCGCTCGCCTACTGTATCTGGTTACACACAACGACCCAGACCGGATCAACCACTTGCAATGCCTAATTTGATCGTAGTCTAACACTGACCTTGGACTGTCCAGTATTCTTGTCCTTGGCCAGGTAGATCCTGGAAATGGAGCCAAATGGCCTGAAGAGCTCCTGAAGGTCTGTCTCACGAGTGTCCTCGGAGAGATTGGTCACACGGATGGTGGCGTTGTCATCAGCTGTACCGGGAAATTGATATATTTTGAGACACCATGACCAAGTAATCTTCGGTGTTAATTGAATAGATTGTATAAAGAAATGGACTACTACTCACACCCACCTCGCCGGTTGGGCTGCATGGACTCTCCTCTACGCGTGCTGCCATCCCTCAAGCTGGGTGGAACATATTTCCCTGTCTTGCTTCCCGCTGCTGGCTGTGCAGGCTCTGCTTCTCCTGGGGAAGGGATGAAGGCAGCATTAATCCAGTGTCCATTTTTTAAGTGACACCAAAGTGCCATGGTCCTTTGAACAGAGTAATGACCGTCACTGTACCTGAGCCAGCAGGCTTGGCCGTATCTCCAGTTGTAAGCCCAAGCTGTTCAGCCAGCTCTTTCTGCATGGGACCCAGGGTGTCCTTGTAAGGGCAACGGGTGGTCCAATGGTCACCTTTGCAGATACGACAAGACACAATCTTCTGTCCCTTGAGTTTGTTCATGGGATCTTCATCCTGGTCTGTGGAATTCAAGTCCTGGAACAGCATAGGGATGGATATTGTCAAACCGAAGGTTTGAACTTGACAGAATCAGGAACAATCTTCAGATGACAGTGGTTCTCTTTTTAGCGCAAAACCCAGGAGAGATTTGATGTACGAGCTGCTAAAGCATCGCAATGCGACACGTTAGGAGCTTGTAGATCGGCTATTTTCACTTCTTCAAACATTTCTGATTTATGGGATTTCTTTGAAAAAGATAGAATTTGTTTCAGTGCATCATTAAAGCTGCTATAAGCAATATTTCTCAACATTTTATTTACTTTTTTTGTTGTACCAATGAGTAAAACACTCCCAAAAATAAATTTGTCTCTGTGACACATCTAGGGGCCACATTCTGCATTCAAAGATGTTCCTAGAAGCTTTGTCATTGGTTGAGAAAAATTAAATCTGGTCGAAATGACTAACCAATCAGGAAGTAGACAAAGCTTCTAGGAAAATCTTTGAATGCAGATATATATATTTTTTGGGATTCAGATAGCCAGCAATGGGTAAAACTCTCCCAAAAGTCATTAAAATGTTGACATATTATTGCTTATAGCAGCTTTAACCCATTCTGACCGGGCACCCATTTTGGTGTCATGTTATGCTTTAGCTATTTAAAAATAGCAGATCTACAAGCTCATATCGCGCCACCGAGTGGCGCGATACGAGCTTGTAGGTCTGCTATTTTTGAAAAAAATCGAAGAACGACTGACATTTTTAGAATCTGATCTCAGGTCAGAATGGGTTCATCAGACCAGTGTGTGTCCGGCGGAAACCTCGTATGAATCTGATCTCAGGTCAGAATGGGTTAAAACAATCACAGGGGAGAAGCACAATGAACCTCACCTCTTTGCTGGAGATGAAAGTCATGAAGACATCATCACTGACAGTGGTGGTAGCAACATTAGGACCGGCTGCATCGTACTCGGAGTTGCCAAATTTCTTCCAATTCTGAAATCACATCAAGTGAGATATCTAAATAGGCAAAATAGGAAAATGCCACCAATAGAAAATAAAAAACATGCAAACTCTGTGCTGCTACTGTGAATGTCAGGAAGCAGACCTTTCTCCTGGCAACAGCTTTTGAAGCTTTTCTATTCTCAATCTTGAAGGTCCGGATAATCTAGAAAGCAGGAATAGGAAATCAGATACATAGACAT
Organism: Protomyctophum parallelum; assembly: GCF_964188405.1. Lineage (NCBI taxonomy): Eukaryota > Metazoa > Chordata > Actinopteri > Myctophiformes > Myctophidae > Protomyctophum > Protomyctophum parallelum. The sequence continues at coordinate 2,347,783 of NC_139708.1, read as the reverse complement.
TTTAGTGCATCACAAGAAAACTGTTATTTACATTCTACTTTAATTCAGTTTGACACTAGTTTAATACACCCATATGGCACCTGTGCAGATGAAAGGTTAGTGATTTGTATTTGTTTTTAAAAAAAAATTAGATATTTTTTTTGCGGCTTACGCCTTTTTTATTGATTTTTGAAGGGACAGACAGTAGGCTGACAGGAAACGGGAGAGAGATGGGGGGATGACATGCAGTAAAGGCCGTGTCGGGTCCGGGAGTCGAACCCGCGGCACACTGCGACTGGATTACCAGTCCGGTGCCCAGACCGTTACGCTACGGCCTGGGCCAAGTGATTTGTATTTTAAAGCAAAATGCCAGAGGGTTACTTGCAACCGCTCTGATGATGCAACTGAATTTTGCATTATGTCATGTATCGAAGCCCTTCTTTTGCAGAGTTGCAATTACCATTAAACATAATGCAAAAAAACACAACGGTTGGTGAACATAAAATGCAGAAACAAGTGGCCTTTACAGAGAGATTTTAGTCTTCATTACAAGAGCAGTGATGTAATTATGTAATGATGAGTATATACACAATAATAATAATGATAATTACCTTGAACTTCTTCCCATCTTCATCTATTTTATATTCAGTAATGGTTTTGATATTTCCTTTGATTGTTTCTTTTGGAGACGGTAATTGACCTGCAAAGAGAGAAGAACTCTGGTTACAAGTTCAATGCCCATTACATTGTGCTTCACATCCCTAAAATGTTTACATTACAGAGTATACAACCACTCGGTACCGAGAAAGAACCATACATTCTCGGTATTCTGTAACCCTGAGAGTACAAACGTGGCATATACCTTGTGTATGTTGTTTTATGAGTAAAATTCACATGCATTAGAGTTAGACACTAGAGGGGCTAAGTAGGTTAGCTACAGTATGAGAGAGACAGAGGCTCACGTCACTGTCGAAGGGCCGAAGGATCAGCAGCATATGTCAGGCAACAATTGATTATGGGAACGAGATAATCCATTACACGTCTTGATTCATATCCAGGTCCACCTCAAACAGGTAAGTAACATAAATACATCTACAGTTTGGAGTAAAACAGCGTCCATCCACGTGGAAGAAGTGGAAGCCGCCTTGCTAGCCTCTTCCATCAGTTATGCTGCTAACGTCAACTAGCTAACGTTAGCCACATTAGCCTTTTTACCTTCAATTCCTTCCTCTTCAACCTGGTCCGCCCAGCTGGGCTTGGAACTAGGGGCAAAGATTGATACTCCGCGTTAGACATTATTATACACATTATTAATTATGAAGCTCATAATGTTCATAATAATTAGACTCACTCGTCGTATTCCACCGACGGCATTCTGTCGGCTAGTTGAGCTCCAGGGAGGTAAAGAAAAAAGAGCGTGAGTTACTCCGGCCGCCAGAAACACTTCCGCCGGGTAACGATCAGGGTGGTTCTCTAACTTCACAATAAAAGCGAACATAGACTAAAACAAACTTGGATCAAGAAAAATAACATAAAGTATGAACTTGAAGTAATAATTAAAGCAATTAAGGCACATCCTGGGGGAAGACTTGCTTATATTTGCTTACGATATGATTGATTGAAGTATTAACAGTTTGCAGAATTACAGTACATTGGGTACATTTCTTTGAAATGTACTTTTGATTGATTTATTGAAATATTTATTAACAGTTTGCAGAATTTACAGTACATTTCAAGCACAAACTCAATACAAAGACTGTTAACTGTGAGTGGACGACCCAATTAAGCATTACACTTGTTTACAACAGGGTCCACATTGTTCAATTCATCAAAACATTTAGAGACATACAAATTCTACAAACTGTTAATACAATTTTCAATCAAGACTTGCTTATATTTGCTTACTTACTATCAATACTTGCTTCCCTGTTTAAAGCTTAGAGTATATATATTTAGATATATATACTCTATGGTTTAAAGTCCTCGCCTCACCAGTCTTTCCACCACCTCGGAGGAAACGCCTCACCACCAGGCTAGGAACCATTACAAAGTCAAATTCGGTTGTTGAGACACACGGACATATTATCATGTGTGACACCGTGATGAAATTCCACATGTGCTAAGGCTGCCTGCCATGCTCTGTGCTTGGTGGACGTGAACAGTTTAGCAGGAATGTTATGAAAAAATATTGACTTTTTTGTATTTTGTACAAGAGTAATCTCTTGAGTTAGAGGTAACGGTGGTTATTGCATTAATTTGCCAACACTGTATCTCAGAACACAATGGGGAAGACTACAAAGGTAAGGACAAGTTTCACTTAGTCTTAAGCTAACGCGTTAGCCAAAGTGAACCTCTTAATGTTATGAATGTGTGTGTGTGAATACCGGACATTTGCCTCTATTGAATATTATGTTTATATTTACCGCCGTGTAATGCGATACGAATAGACAGTTAAATTAGGGAAAAACAACGTCCACGACATGTACACTGTAAATTTTGTACACTGTAAAATTTGCTATCGCTGTTTTCTTCCCCTCAATGAGGAAACCACATAGGCCTAGTAATATATTTTAGTATCATGTCCAGTTGATAATCGTTTGATGTCGTATTTTTCAGACCAAAAATCAGAAGAAATCCAGACTAAATGCCAACCATGTGGCCGAGGAAATCTACACGAACGTCCCCCACTCCTTCGTGTTTAACCGAGGTCAGGTTGGGAAGAATGCCGGCCAGCTGGTGCAGGACATGCGGCGAGTCATGGGGCCTTTCACCGCCGAGAACCTGAAGGTTCGCACTGTCTCATCTTTAATGCATCTTTGTAATCTAAACAAAATAGTGTACAGATTCGTCATGTATTGTTTTTTTACCCATTAAGACATGACATGAGGCTGATTCAAAAAGTCTTCTAAATAAGTGGTTTTCAAACTTTCATTTATCATGCGGACCCCCATCTAAAATATGTTGTGCCAGGGTCAGGGACCCCCTGAAAATGTTAGCTTTAAAATGTATACATTCGAGTTGCACGAACTGTCACAATATTTCAAAATAGCAGATCTACAAGCTTGCAATATGAACTTGTATATCTGCTAAATAGCAGACCTTCAAGCTTGTAATATGAACTTGTATATCTGCTAAATAGCAGATCTACAAGCTTGTAATATGAACTTGTATATCTGCTAAATAGCAGACTTACAAGCTTGTAATATGAACTTGTATATCTGCTAAATAGCAGACCTTCAAGCTTGTAATATGAACTTTTATATCTGCTAAATAGCAGATCTACAAGCTTGTAATATGAACTTGTAAATCTGCAATTTTTAGCTCCATATTTCACTGACCTTATAGCAAAACTTGAAGGCGTATCTGGAGTCGCCTCCAGTGTCTTGTCTCACTGCTGGAGAACCAACAAGGCCTGGTAGTTTTTCATTTAGTTTTGAGGGCTGTGCTTGTTTTCTCTACCAGGTGAGGAAAAAGAATTCGCTGAAAGATTTTGTGTCAGTAGCAGGACCACTGGGCGTGACACACTTCATGATCTTCGGCAAGACCCCCACCAACGTTAACATGGTGAGATCATTAGAGATTCAGTACCTTGCATGAATGCTACAATATGAAAGCAGTATTTACCTGTCATTGTCGTTAGAGATTCAGTACCTTGCATGAATGCTACAATATGAAGGCAGTATTTACCTGTCATTGTTTACTTTTAGTTCCACAAATTTTCTTCATGTACATATTGTGAACTCAGGGGTTTTTGTTTTGTTTTTGTAGGGAGCATAATGTTTATTCTCAAGTAATTTGACCTTTTTTTACAATTAACAAGCGGTGTGGAAATTCTACCAGTAAAAGAGATTTTTCACATGATGATCTTTATGCCAAGCAGCTAATTTATGTGACATCGCACAACAATGTCTTACACTGAAAATAGCAGACCTATAACTTGAACAATGCATGAGCTTACAATGCGCGGCAGATGAGGTGAGCTTGCTATGTTTGGCATGCGGCAGTCGTGTGACCAAGTGAGTCGGGATTTAATGTTGAATGGTGACATCAGCCAAATTACAGTGGTCAGGATGTGCACGCAAATCCAAACGATTTTAACGGGTGATCGAACAAAAGAGATAAGCTAAAGAGAAGGAGCAAGTCTGCACACCGTAAATGCTCCCAAAATAATGTATTACCAAATATCGGTAAAAAAAACCCCACAACGTTTCGGCCTATGTGGCCTTCGTCAGGTATACCAAATCCACATGGAGATGCTGTTGTTGACCAATAAAAAATTTTTGTTTCAGAGGCTCACTCGACTTCCCAAAGGTCCAATGCTGTACTTCAAAGTGGCAAAGGTATTTCTATTGTGTGTTTTTTGAAGTAGTAAAAGGTGATCGGGCTTAGGTGATGACGCATTATTATAACGTGACTGTCAAGTGATGTCTTTCAAAGTAAACGCACTGATAATCCCTTACCATTAAAATCAAACTTGGTATTGCTCTTTGAATTGTTTATGACGAGGACTGTTGTTGACTCTTTTCCAGTACGCGCTTATCAAAGATGTGATTTCATCTCTGAAGAAACACCGGATGCACGACCAGCAGTTTGGGCATCATCCGCTGCTCGTCCTGAATAACTTTGGCTCTGACGGCATGCAGGTTAAACTGATGGCCACCATGTTCCAACACATGTTTCCCTCCATCAATGTTCACAAGGTATGTTTGTGGCAGCAATGCTGGATAGTATGAGTGGTTGATGACGTGTCAGAATGATGAACGTATAGTCTTCTTATATCTTCCCTGAAGACACAAACACTTTCTGACAACTCAACTCTGGCATCTCCCTGAACTTAAAATAAAGTAATTTAATAACATTACAGTTTAATCTAAAATAAGGCTTTTGTTTTCCTAGATAAGCCTTAACAGTATCAAGAGGTGTGTTCTGCTGAACTACAATCCAGAGACCCAGGAGATAGAGTTCCGTCATTAGTAAGTATTGGATCCCAATACGAGCTTCCTATGCTTTGGTTATATGCTCACAAGCTAGTCCGTAAGTGTCATAACATTTTACCTTGATAAGACTGTTGGGTTCAGATGATGACGAATTATGACTTGACTGTTCAGTGATGTATGTTCAAAGTAAACGCACTGATGGGCCCTTCATCAAAAACACCCACAGCTCCATTTTCTGGTTATATTAATGTCCCACACTCACCTCCAGTACCATCTTCTTCCACCCTGCAGCAGCCTGAAGGTTGTCCCGGTTGGCATTAGTCGTGGAGTCAAGAAGCTGATGCAGGAGAGGTTCCCCAACATGAGCAAGTTTGAAGACATTAGCGAGCTGTTGATGAAGTGAGTCCCTTGTGAAAATGCAAATTCTTCTATATTATTATAGTGGGTATTTTATAACTTTTGTAACCGCTATAATTCTCTTGTGTTTAACCACTTATGCTGTCTTTTGTTAAGAAGTTTAACGACTGTTTGCGAAAATAGACTATCTACAAGCTCAAAAGGCATTGCACTGCGATGCGTTGTGTGCTTGTAGATCGACTAACTATTTAACCACCTAAGTTCACCATGGTCTTCTCCATTTTTCCCTCCACCAGAAGATAAAATAGCTGATCTCAGCTATTTTATCTGAATGTTCACCTATTATCACAATAGGGAAGCTAGTATAAAGTGGTTAGTTTTTGCCTGGCTGAAAATGGTTAAAGAAGTTGTTTTTTATCACCTAATCATAAACTGTTCTAATTCCAATGACTTGTTTTAGGGCAGCTAACCTCTCTGAGAGTGAAGCGGAACAAGATGGAGATCACAACATAACTGAGCTGCCCCAGGTCTACTCTGGACGTGGCAACATGGCATCACAGCAGAGCGCTGTGCGCTTGACTGAGGTAATTGTGCCAAATGTGTTTTTTAATGCTCACCTCAGTGGTACTAGATGGGGCTAGCCTATACTCAAGTGTGTATTTCTCCTTCAGATTGGCCCTCGAATGACTCTGCAGCTGGTGAAGATACAAGAGGGCATAGGAGAGGGCAATATTTTGTATCATTCCTTCAGTGAGTATAATAGTTATTATTTTATTTAACCTCAAGTGGTTATACTTTAACTGTTTGAAAGTAGTACAATCTCACAACGAGATGTGTTGTGAGCTGTGCATTTGTAGAAATGGTCCTTAATGGGTTTTCTATAAATTGTTCACAGTCTCCAAGACTGAAGAGGAAATTAAGGAGATCTTGAAAAGAAAAGAGCAACAGCTGAAAGCGAAATCCCAGCGCCGGAATAAACAGGAAGAGGATATTGCTCAAAAGGAAGAGCAACGGGAAGCAAACAAGTAGGTCCTCCATCAACAATGAATGATTTTGACAACTTTATTTTTGTTTATCAGACATTTAATTTTGAATATGTGTTTCAGGAAAAAGAGCCTGGCAGGCATGAAAAGAAAGCAACAACCGGAAGAAGAAGTAGACAGTGAAGTGGAGGACCCTGGGGCGCAGACTGACAAGGTGGTCGTCTCTGATGATGATGATGTGGAGTACTACAGACAGGCTGTAGGGAAGGAGCCAGACGAAGGTGATTATCATTAGGGATCTACCAACACCTGTTTAATCTCATGGCTGTTGAGAGAGAACTTAATTGTTTTTTATTTTTGTTCAGGCATGTTCTCTGCTACCAAGAGGTTTCAATCAGGAAAACCTCCAGGAGGACCCTTCAAGAAGAGGAGGCTGTCAACTGGAGGACCTGCAGGTGACGATAAACATGGCAAGTCACCCGGGAGACATGGTCCAGGCGAACAGAAATTTACAAAATCACACCAGAGACATTCTCCAAGTGGACGTGGCAGAGACAGACCAGGAGGAAATCGTGACGCGATGGGTGCAGGTGGACGTGGCAGAGGCAGACCAGGAGGAAATCGTGACGCGATGGGTGCAGGTGGACGTGGCAGAGGCAGACCAGGAGGAAATCGTGACGGGATGGGTGCAGGTGGACGTCCAGGTGGACGTGGCAGAGACAGACCAGGAGGAAATCGTGACGGGATGGGTGCAGGTGGACGTGGCAGAGGCAGTCCAGGTGGACGTGGCAGAGGCAGTCCAGGTGGACGTGGCAGAGACAGACCAGGAGGAAATCGTCGTGAAAAGATGGGTCCAGGTGAACAAAAATATACAAAATCACCCCATAGACATCCGGGTGGACCGCGCAGAGACGGACCAGGAGGAGATCGTGACATGAAGGGGGGGAAACGATTTGGGGCTAAGAAAACTGGTGATGGGGACAAGAGGTTTGGAGGCAAGAAACCTTTTCAGGGTAAGAATACATTTGGGAAGAAAAACATGGATGGGGGTCCAAAAGGCAAACCACCTGGCAACAAGAAAAGAGGTCCCAGCGGTGGAGCCAAGCAAGGTTTCAAACAGAGGAAGGGCAAAGGCTGAATTGAGCTCTTCCATTTGGAACAGACATTGAATGCAGTCTATAATCAAACACTAGATGGCAGCACAGGTGGATACATCACCACCATGACCATAGCTGTGAATATCACTCATTTTCATCATTGAACTATGTCATTCATATTCCTTGGAAATATTGTGTGGAAATAATAAAGAGTCCCCGTCCCCCCCCCCTTCTGTGAAGCCCAGAACTGGAGGTCTAGAACTTGGGGTCATGTGCTCAGTGACATCACGAAGATGTAGTTAGTTTCAAGGTGACTGCTCAATAAGGACGTGGTTAGGAACCCTGCCCTGAAGCAGAAGGCCAGGTGGGTAGCAAAGGTCAAGTTTGAGGAGAGGTACAAGACTGGCAAAATGTACACATGTTTATTCATTGTTGCATCAATAGTAATATAAATAAAGTGTTTAAAAACAAATAACAAGTGGTTCTTCCAGAAGAAGGTTCTAGGCTCCCTTAGTTCTACAAATGTATATATTTTTTTATAAAGTACGTCTTTGTGATGTCACTGATCACGAGAACAAGTTCTAGACTTAACAGATCTTTTCTTATTTCCACATAAGGTATATTAATGACGGTTCAATGTTGAAAATGAGTGGTATGCCCCTTAAGTGCTGCTCGATTGGGGGCTTTGTTTGTGGAATATATTTATTGCTGAAAATCAGCAGAGGGAGTTCATATAACAGTGAAAGGTTTTTTTGTTATGTTGATTTAAATGTGCTTTATCCAATAAATTGTTAAATCAAGGTATGCTACTTGCTATGTGTCCTTTATTTCCCTGGTATCTGCTCAACTGGCTCAATCGGACAGATGTTACTTTAAATTATTAATGAAAAAATAAATTGCCATTACTGGTATACAATATTGTGATTGTAGATAAAATGCATTAAGTTAGTGGGTTTACTTTATAGTATAATAAATGCATGACTGCATATTTGGTTGTGAACTCAACAGCAGATAATTGACTTTGTCTCTGCACCATAGTTGGATGTGTTATTTTTGTCCTTCCATAGGTTCTTGATAAGGCATGGGAGATTTCAGACATGCAAGGTGACTGAATAGCATTAAAATATGTACATTTATTTGGCAAGACAATTAGGCATGATGGTACATAACTTTTTACATTTTTCAAGAATTCCTTGGTAAAGGGGAGGATTTATTACACAGTAAATACTCAACTGAGAATTTACTTATAAGAGCGTCATGGTCTTGCCTCCTCAAGGGCACCGGAAGAGTATTTCCCATACATTTTTCCATAGACGTTTCAAGACCTTTAAGCCTCGGACAAAGACAACAGCCGAGTTGACGTATCACATAATTAGAAGAAGAAAAGGGCAGGTTACAACACTTTTTAGAGTTTTGCTTCTTTCTAATTATATGTTCGACCCAATTTATTTTGTTTATTGTCATGATTTGGGCTGTTGGCCTTGGTCTCAAATGAATTAATTTTGAAACGTCTAGGGGGTGGGGGCATGACATTTTAGCTTCTTCAAAATGGTCAGGCTGATGTTGCTTAAGAGGAAGTGAAAGATTTAGATGTGCTTACAATTACAATTTTCACCCACCATATTGCACTCACTGCAAATTCAGTTGAGCAGCTGTGGTAATCTGTCTTCACTCTTCAGGCCTACAGTGTATAGGATCTCTGAGTGAGTACTGTATATTTGGGTTCTGTCTAACTGATACGGCTTACAGTACATGCATATGACATCATCATACTCTGAATTTATGCGGGAACACCTATTGAGTGGCAAGCTTGACATCATCCAAACTGAAAAGTTGATTGTAAATTTCAATTAAAAAATAAGCCTATAGTTTTTCAGTAGGTTATTAAACTGTATACCTAAATATTGTTGCACAGCCTATTATCTCACTACTTTGAGTTTGTAGATAAAAGCATTACACTGTGATAAAGTAAATATAAAATAATAAGTAATAAAGTAAATTTGTATTGTAGCATTACTAATTCATTTGGTTATTCTTATTCACAGACATTGAACAGTATACACATCCATTTTATGAAAGCTACCAGATGAACTTCAAAAAATACAATGATTGACAACACATCACATTGTGAGAAATTCCAAATCGCACTGCTACCTTCAGTGTACGGTGTGGAATTCTGTGTGGCACTCGCTGGCAATCTGTTTGCACTGTGGCTCTTGGTGACCCGAGAGAGAAGAAACTGGCACACCGGAGTGGTTTTGTCCTGCAACCTGGCCATCAGTGACGTCCTCTATGTCCTCACACTTCCGTTGCTGATAGTCTACTACAAACAACAGAAACATTGGATATTTGGGGACACTGCCTGTAAAATAGAGAGGTTTCTTTTCACATGCAACTTGTACGTGAGCATCTTCTTCATCATGGGTATAAGCGTGAACCGATGTGTGGCCATTGCATACCCCTTCTTCTCTCGTAACCATGTGCGGCCGGCGCTTGTTAAGGCAGCCAGTGCAATCATCTGGATCCTTGTTGCGGTCCTTTCCTGTCCTGTGTTGAAGTTTGCCTCCACTTGCCCTGCTGTGCATGGAAACCACACTCAGTGTGTATCCGCCTGCCGGATACACACTGACGAAGCCTCACACTTCAATTATAAAGTGTTCTTGGCAGTGTTTGGGTGTTTTCTTCCATTTGTGGTAACTTTTACGTCATACTGTGTGGTAATATGGGTGGTATGGAAGAACGAAAATATTACCAGACTAGAGAAACAAAAGGTAGCCCTAATGGTCATATCTGTCATTGTGCTATATGCCATTTCCTTTGTGCCTTATCATTTATTTCAGGCCTATCACCTATACCTGAGAATCAATTATCCTGATGTCTTCAACTGTTGGGTTTACACATCCTACCAAGTATCTAAGGGGTTGGCAGCTCTGAATATGTGCATCCATCCACTCCTTTATATGGCTGTGTTTGACAGTATCAGAATTGTCTGCTGTGGGAGGTGTGCAGAGACAATGACAGCGGAGATGTAAATAATTAATATGTTAGATTCAAACATTTTATTGAATCATTTTAACTTAAAAATGAGGAAAGCGAGGAAAAAAGTAGGATGACGTGAAAGATAAAGTAGGCTATAATATAGTAGGCCTACAGTGCTAAGGCACTTGGCTTAATTACTCTTGTGATACCTTTTGTATTTTATTACAGTACATTATTGAAACTAGCAGTGAAACACAATTCTATGTTCTAGTGTAGTCTATGGCTAGGTACCGTTATCTGTGTAGGCTGTTTCACCCGCTGTAATTTCCGTTATGGGAAGTTTCACAGTAGTGAATATACTGGTGCTAGTCGGACAAGAAGGAAGTAGGCTATGTCTGCTTTCATATCTGTGTACGTAGAGCAGAATGGTGAAATCACCCCTCAACTATATATGCCAGAAATATGTGGAGGGGATGGGGAGGGAAGCCTTGCAGATGTGCCATTGTTTTATACTGTATATTTTACATAATGTGAGAAAACACTGGTGGTGGTGGTATCCTTTAAGTTTAAAAGATACAGCACCAGTTTTCAAATAAAACAGAATTGTTCTTATATTTTAGTCAATACAGTACAGTATGTGAAAGAAACAGTCCATAGTGGGGTAGTGAAGCATGTGTCTCTTGTGTATTTTGTACATGCAGACTTCTGTACCAAATATAATAAAGTTATTTACTTAAAGTTATTTATACAGATTGTTACCATTTCCATTTCCAACATGATGCCATCCGACTAGGGGAGAATATTTCTATGGATTTATGATTCAGATTGAGAGACGTACAGTACAATGTTTCTTTTTTCAACATTCTCTTTATTTTCACAAAGAAAACAACAATGACTCCCTTCCAGAATATTTTGATCAGATATAGTTGGTCATCCTTGGCCTAATATTATGAATATGATAGGCCTATATATTATGGTTGGAGAATAGTGATGCTTTATAGTGTTCATAGAAAAGTTGTTAGTTGTATGATGCTGTTTGGGCATGGAAATGGGCATGCTATGATGAGTTTGTGCTGTTTTAGTTTGGTCATGTTCCCATGACCAAGGCTTCTCTGCTTTATAACACAACGCTCAGCAAATCTTATACCCAATCCAACCTGGAGTGTGGGAGTGCATTAAAGACAGACGTGTGCTGGCAAAGCCAACATCAACTTTATCATTTGATCGTGGCCCATAAAAAACTCGTAGGTCTATTCTTTGTATTATTTTTTGCATATAAGTCACTCTCAATATAGGCTCCATCTGCTATATTACCGTAGCAAATGGAGCATGATTTCAGTCATTGTTATTCGGTGTGCCCGCACCAGACTGCCCATCACTTGTAAGTCCCTGCGACATACTAGCGTCATGTCCAGGGGGTGTACTTGTACATCAAAGCTGCCTCAGGCTACAGCTACCCCCCCCCCCTCCCCCCACACACACACACACACACACACACACACACACACACACACACCCACACACATACATTCACAAGCTCTGATCCATATCTCTAATGCCTTCATTAGAATTATTAGCATTAAAGCTATCTGCCGACTCTTACAGTTGGCTATTCGTGATACAAGTAAAGTGAAAGTCCACATGTTTCTCTGAAAACACCATAGGATTAGGACCGGTGGGCCTCTACCTGAACACTAAAACACCATAGGATTAGGACCGGTGGGCCTCTACCTGAACACTAAAACACCATAGGATTAGGACCGGTGGGCCTCTACCTGAACACCATAGGATTAGGACCGGTGGGCCTCTACCTGAACACCATAGGATTAGGACCGGTGGGCCTCTACCTGAACACCATAGGATTAGGACCGGTGGGCCTCTAACTGGACACTAAACTGGACACTGGATGTTCCTTTCATATTAATGCATCAACGTAAATAATGCTTGATGCAACACGACCATTATCCAACCACCTTTTTTGCATTCTATCATTTTGTAGTATTCTGTAAGAAGAAAGGATAGGCCTAGGCTAAAGGTTGAGTGAAGAAGGGATTGGGAAAGGGAATGCTAGAAACAGCTAGGTTAAATACAACAAATAAAGATATGTATACGTAGCCTACATATGTACCTGTAACAGGAAATGCACATTTGCTTTTTCATACGTGATTGGATTTTTTAAAAGCTATACTTTACAAAGGTCCACTCCCCCTGTTTTGTCCAGGAGGGCCCATATCTTCCGCCCGCTCCTGTCCAACTCTTTATCAGGCACAGACCTCAGTTGATATTTCTTAATTTCTAATCTGTTTCCTTTCCTTTCTATTCTTTTCTATTTTATTCTATTGTCACTTTTAAGTCTCATCTTCATAAATGAGCTTGTGGGAAGGATATGGTAAGAGCATAGCAGCTTGGTGACAGCTAGAGGGAGGAGACAGTAGATTCTTGAACTCAGGGCCAGAGCAGATAGCTGGTCTTTGGGAGGCGGTGTCATTAGGCTAGTTTGTAATTAGGAGCCTCTTCTTTCAGAGATCCTGTGACAGAGATAAAGTTAAGGGGTGGTCTGCGTACTGAAAAACATGTGTCAGCATCATATCTGTGTGTCTCTCTCGCTTTGACTTCTTACGTTTTTTCGTTGTTTTTATCTGCACTTAAACTTTTGTGAGGCTCGCTGATAGGCTCCATTATTCTGCTTCTTAATGAGTTCAGCCTCATCTTTAGTTTAATTGGGTCACTGGATCGATGCAGCAACAGCAGACAGAGGTCCAGCGGAGCCAGCAGCAATACTAACCTTCATTACCGTGAGTTGTGGAACTTCCCTGATTTCAAGATGCAATGTTATGATGGAATGCACTTTCAGGTATAAATGACACATGTGTCAGAAACAATGCAAGATGTTAAAGTTGTTGCTGTTTGCATGGTCAATTAAAGTGTATACTGTATATGTGTATAAAAAAGTGTGATATCTTATATTAATACACTGCAAATGTCCAGAATCTTGTTTTCTATGTATGGCAATTCTTTATTCAAGAAACCTTGGCTCAGTGTTCTCTTTCTCAACAAAGTTCATGTATGGACATTTAATTCGTTTTTTTGTAATACATCATACAGGAGATTTCAGTGTGAAATGTAAATATTGATCATATAGTATTTTAAGAATGGTGTTTATGGTTTTGACTGTGGCTGTTTTGTTTGGATCTGGAGGTAACCCTATGAAGACTGTTGACCATGAGATAGACGTTTTGTTGATCTGGAGGTAACCCTGTGAAGACTGTTGACCATGAGATAGACGTTTTGTTTGGATCTGGAGGTAACCCTATGAAGACTGTTGACCATGAGATAGACGTTGTGTTGACTCTGACTAGTCTGTGTTGACTGTTGTCCCCTTGGTGTTGACCTGTGAATAAACTTCAGCCAGTAGAAGAGACCCTTTTGCACTTTCACTTTTCACAGGATGTGACGAACATCTGGTGAGGTGAACATCCAATCAAATTCTCAGTGTAAAAAAAAAGAGGGCCACACCAAACACTGAGGGCTTTACAAAGTAACAGTTTTTTTTTTTAAATTGAGCAGTTGAAGAGTAGGTCTCTTTAAGGGAGTTACAGGCATTCTGGTGAAGGATTAGTTTTATGGTCAAAGGTTATCATGTGTTAGTGTTATGCATTGTTATTGCTGACTGAACTCTAAACTCTAACTCTAAATCTAAATTTCTCCTCCATAGGGCTGTTTTTAAGAAGTTGTACAGATAGCCCACATGGAGAAGATACAGACACTTGCCCTGACTCTGTTTCTAACATTCTGTCTGGACATAACTGTCTCTTGGGGTCGGAAGGAGAGGGCAGATGAGACGAAAGCAGGTCGCTGCTCGTACACCTTCATTGTTCCGCAGCAAAAACTGAAAGGGGCGTTGTGCGTGAGCACAGAGTCTGCTGCTGCCAACCGCTCGGAAGTGGCAGGATTGCGCACAGAGCTCAGTCGGCAACAGGAACAGATGAAGAGGCTCCAGAGTCACCTAGAGCAGGAGGCGGCCCTCGCCATGGAGGTGCGGGCCCTACGCAAAGAGAGCAATGGTATGAATGGCCGCATCTCCCAGCTCTATGCCCAGCTGCTACACGAAGTGATCCACAAGAAGGACCAGGTGTTGGAGCAGCGAAGAATTGAGAACCTTCTGCTGAATGCGACAACACAGGTGACCTATTAGGCCTCTGCCATATAGGTGCTGCATGATGGGGCTGAGCGATCACTTGAGACAGTTGCTGCTGTGACTGATTTGGTTCCACGCTAGTGTCATCCACAAAATAGACGACCAACAAGCACTCACCGCGTCGCCATGCGACACGTTCTGAGGTTGTGGATCGGCTATTATGTGAGCGACACTGGCGCGCAACTAAGTATCAGGCTTTTGCTGTCTATTCCACCTTACAGGCACTGCAGGTGTCCAATAATTACAGGGAGCTGGAGAAGAAGTATGGTGCTCTCACCTCTGTGATGAGCTCACAGAGCCAGCTCATTGCCCGCCTACAGAAGCAATGCCAGTGCAGGGACACTACCCCAAGTACCCCATCATTACTGGTAGGGAAGAAACTATAGTGTTCATCTACCAAATGTGGTTCTCTAAATCCAGGAACTAAAGACGAGGTGTGTGTGTGTGTGTGTAAATGTTTTATTTCTCCCTGTTGAACTGGATAGGTGACCACTGAATCTCCAAGGGCCCAGTCTGATGGGCGACTTAATGACTCCTCTGAGGCCAACCGGATGACTAATGATGTTCAGAGGGACCAGAGTGCTCCTCTGTCACAGGAAGAGAAACCGAAAGGAGCTGATGACCAACCCGCCACAACCGCCACCATCATGACAGCCAACTCTCCTACAGATCCCCCTTTCAGTTACCCCGTTCCAAAAACCCCAGGTAAACCTAAATACTAATTGGTCCACTGTTACTGTCTCCTCACGCCTAGCTCACATCTTTTCTTTTACACTATTTTCCTATACATACATGTTATTTTACATTCTACGGCTTTTAACCAATGAATTGTTTCTATTTCCACCTCACTAAGTACACAACCCACATTGTCTCAGCTCATCAGTCATGCGTTAGGAGATGTTTTAGATTGTAGCAACACACACCCATCACATATTCCCTCATTAGACTCAAACAATTATTGAATACTAGAGTGTTTTCTTCATGTTATCTAACAGTCCAGATAAGCAGAAGACACTGAGGGAGCCAGTGACCTTGGTGGTGGGAGTGCTATCTCTCTGGGAATGCCTAAACAATGTCTACATTTCAAACTGATAGCTGTTCCCATCGAAGCAGAGCGGGGACTTTCATAATGAGCCACAAACTCACGCGCACATGCGCTGGTGGAAGAAGTACTCACATTCTTTACTTAAATAACAGTATCAATACCCCACAATGTAAAAATACTATACTAAGTAAAACGTCTGTTATGTATTGGCATCATATACTTAAAAATCTACAAAGTAACTAGTATCGTTTGTTTTCAAATAGGCTACTTTTTGCTTTTTCTGCCTAGGCTCAGCAGGCTCAGCAGCCTAGGTGCCCAGACGGTTGAGCTAGCCATCCGGGCCAAATAGGCTACTTTTAATGGAGTAAAAGTACAATACAAGCACAATCGCCTCTGAGATGTAGTGGAGTATAAGTAAAAGCATTGGAAAGTTAAGTTAAAAATAAATAGTACAATCCTAGAATACATGTACATAGTTACATTCCACCAGTGCACACATGCACACCCCCACACGTGCGCACGCACGCACGCACGCACGCTCACACACACACACACACACACACACGCACGCACGCACGCACGCACGCACGCACGCACGCACACGCACGCACGCACGCACGCACGCACGCACGCACACACACACACACACACACACACACACACACACACACACACTAATTACCACAGCCCTAGAGCATTTGGTGTTGCCTTAAATGGCTGGTTTATGCCCCTAAGATGCTACAATTGCACGAGCAAAGTGTGTGGAATGACAAAGCAGAGGGTACTGTATATGATGGACAGGTTCCACCCACAAAACAACTCCAGACAACTCTAGCTTGCAACTATGGTACGCTGTTCCTCTTCATTTTATTTTATTTTATTATATTTTATCATCTCTGAACCATGTTATTTGAAGCACATTATTTCTGAGGCTATAAGTGGTAATTAATGCATGATCGAGGGCCAAGTGAAGGATATACACATACAGGGCTCCATCGTGCAGCAGGGGCCCTTTTTCCTTAATTTGTGTGAGAGGTGTGGCCCTGTAAGATTTGCTATTTTGTGCCACAGCCTAAGTCCCTAAAACACCTCCATTACCCCCCACATTATGCATAGGTGTGGTTTGGGTGTTACAATGATTAAACCAATCACGGTGCCACCTGCCATTGCCATTATCCATTTAACATTATGCCCAGTGATTTACACTATGGCCCAACATGGCCATGGAAGAGGCAGAGCGACACACGTTGCTGCCTTGAAATATAGCTTATTTATATTTGATACTGAGGCCGGGTTGTTTTGTGTCCAGAAGCTCCAACACAGCCTCTGGGGCTTTTAGTTCCGAACAGATAAGTTGGGGCTGGCTCTATAGAGCACCGAAGTCCTGACATAACTCGCTCATCCCTTCGATTCCCCTGGTTCACAGAAGTAATTTCTCTATGGAGAATAACATGGGGTGATCTTAATATCGTCTACTATAAGCGTTGTGGTCCAACAATAAACAAGCTGTCTCGGCGTTATTGTCAGGGAGGTGTCTCTGTATCGTTTGCAACAGTCAGTCACTCATATATGATACAGTCTGCTTCTAGCGAAAATGTAACTAATTCAGCAGCAGTAACATTAGCGTTTTCTCTCAGTCAGTTGATTCTTCATATCCATATGAGTGAAGCGGCCGGGATGACATGTTTATTTTTCAAACACAGTTCTTATATGAAGCAATCTAAAAATCCTCCTATGGCGATTTCAATGAAACTAAACAAATACATGAACCTGGGGACTGACGCCCTCTACTGGAAGTGACGTCAGACTTCGGTGCTCTATAGACAACAGAATTCCAGAGCTCACCTCATATATCTCATTGCCTGTTTGCACCTCAGGGCCTTGGAGTGACTGCAAGCATGTGCTGGATTCTGGGGAGACCACCAGTGGCATCTACCTGCTCCGTCCACAGAGTGCCAACAGACTCCTGCAGGCCTGGTGTGAGCAGACCCGCGCAGAGGGGGGCTGGACAGTCATCCAGAGGAGACAGGATGGATCGGTCAATTTCTTCAGGACATGGGACCAGTACAAGGTGAGTCCGCCCAGTCTTAATGAGAACAAAATGTTGCACAGTCTGAAGCCAGAAAGGAAGCAATTATGAAAAATGTTATGCATAAGCATGAATGAATATGAATTAGTTGGCACCGGTAAGAATGAATAAAATCTGCAGTAAAAAGTGGTTCTGAAATAATTGTGGTCCATATCCATATGACCCCCAGCCAGGGTTCCTTGTGGGGATCCCAGGAGGTCCATAGCAAAACGTGGGGGTCCTCAAATGCACCGCTTGACATGAAAATGTTTGTGAACCACTGTTTGAACCCTTGCTCAGTTTAAAAACCGTTCCATTGTAGGAAGGCTTTGGGAACCTGGATGGAGAGTATTGGATCGGCCTGGAGCACCTCTACTGGTTGACCAAACAGGCTCACTACAAGCTGCGGGTGGCTCTGGAGGACTGGCAGGGCCGTCACGTGTTTGCTGAGTATGACAGCTTCCGCCTGGAGCCGGAGAGCGACGGGTACCGTCTCCGACTCGGGGAGTACCACGGCAACGCTGGGGACTCCCTCACCTGGCACAACAACAAGGCCTTTACCACTCTGGACCGAGACAAGGACCGCTACGCAGGTCAGACTTTCCACCCCCACCGCTATGTGTTTGATGGGCGCTAGACAAACATGTTTGTCTGATGTTTCCAGACAAACATTAAAAACGCCATTGACAATGGATAGAGTTTATTGTTGTTTATTGTTTTGTCACACAAACATTAAATTCCATCGGCATATGCATGTCAGAGGAAAAACTTGGCCAATAAGTTGAAGTCATATGCTGTCATTAATTGATGTCACATGTCATATCAGTGATGTTCGTAAAGCGCCCCTCACTTCACACGGGTGTGATTTTTAATCTCAGGGCTTTCCAAATAAACATTTTCAGCCTGAGACCAAAAAAGAGGAATTTGGTGTTTCACCAGGACCATAAAATATTATGAATTACACACAAATCTGTGCTTAATTTACAAACTCAATCTACAAATCTGCCTACAAATTCTATCTACAAATCTACAAACTCACAATGCAATGCGCCACATCGCAAAGTTGCAATGTGGCGCATTGTGAGTTTGCAGATTTTCACTCAATTAGAAAAATAGGAAAATTTAAAACTCTTTTGACTTTTCTGTTTTTTTATTTATCCCATAATGGGTCATGCGAGTTGACCCTATATTTGGTATATATATAAATATATATTTGTATTAATATGTATGTTTGTTTTCCTGTTTGGACATCAGGCAACTGCGCTCACTACCATAAAGGAGGCTGGTGGTATAACATGTGCGCCCACTCCAATCTGAACGGTGTGTGGTATCGAGGGGGACACTACCGCACCAGCCGCTACCAGGACGGGGTCTACTGGGCGGAGTTCCACGGGGGTTCCTACTCTCTCAAGCGAGTGTCAATGATGATCAAACCCACCTAACAGACTTGGACTCCACTGGGAGTTGTTAACCTGAGATCATATTCTAAAAATGTCTTCTACATCCTGACAATTTTCTGAAAAAGCTATGTTTCTATGTCAGTCGTTCTTCGATTTTTCAAAAATAGCAGACCTACAAGCTCGTAGGTCTGCTATTTTCCATAGCTAAAGCACAACATAATGTTAACACCAAAAGGGATTCCCGCCCAAAATGGGTGACTGACTGATAGAAGATGATTCATGCATACATTTCACTGGGAGCTCCTCAAGCTGCATGGAGGCTGGCCAATGGAGAATGTTAATTAAAGAATGTTATGTTAGTGTTCAAAATCTGATGTTATAAAGAATGAGTCACTAGATTTCAGGTTAACGAGGTTCAGTACATTTTCATTAAATTGACAAGATGATGCTGTTTGTTCATTAACATTTGCTCACAATCTACAACAGATGCCTTCTATAAAATATGGGACCTATATTTTTGTCCCTCAATTAGCTGCCACCTTGACAATAGAGTTCCTTGACAGAAGCGATAGCGCTAACCTTGATGGATAGGATCATCATTCCTTGCTACGTTTTACCTTCTGCTGTGGATATTATTACTGTAACTGTCATATTTTTATTATTTTATTTTTTGTGTAGTTGTTCACCCATATGTGTGTGTGTGTGTGTGTGTGTGTGTGTGTGTGTGTGTGTGTGTGTGTGTGTGTGTGTGCGTGTGCGTGTGCGTCCTTTGTTTTGCAATGTGTCTGAGCTGAGCTGTCTGTGTTTGTTTTGTTTTGTCTTCGTCTTCGTCATAAAATACAATACAATACAAAAAAGAGTATAAATTGTGAGTAGTTTTGAGTAAATAAATAAATATTCAGGATTTTACAGTGATATGTTTTGTAAAATGTATTTTTCAATAAAAAAAACAACATGATAGATAATCCTCGATTATGACTTTCTTTGACAATTTGCTGATAAATTCAGTGTGAGATTAAGGTATGGGATGAGAGAATGTATCTGAACAGAAGGTTTGCTGTGGTGTTTCAGTTAACAGCTTCCTGTCTCGACCAGGGTATTTGAATTTGCTCTGAATTTGCTCATTCCCTTTTGCACATTCTGATGTTTTCATAGGCTGGTGGTGAGTTATAACGTGCCTATTATATTTGGTATTTTGTCTTTAATGTGTCCTGTTATTATGGAAATGACGTGGAATACATTAGCATTTATTATGTCCCAGAGTATATGCCCAAACTGCACAAATGATTTGCTATGCTCCTTGCACTCCTTGTAACCATTATCTAGGTTATGATGTACATTTTAGAATTGCAATTTCCCTAGTTAATTGAGATAGGATATATTAATATGTTGCAGGCAAATTAAATACACAGAATATAGAATGTACAGAATATAGAATGTATAGAATATACACCGATGAACATATTGGTGACTAAATATATACTGTACATTTTGCACCAAAAATCTTGCTCCACCATGTTTGATCAAAGTTTGGCACTCTAACAGGTAACACAAAACAAAAACATTAGAAGTGATAATCTAGAAATACAAAATACACAAGTAGAAAACAAATGCATTGTACAACACTTTAGTTTTAAGTGATCACATTGTTCACATTGATCACATAGTTTTAAGTGTTTGCATTGAGCCACTGTTTCAGATGGGTCTTAAAAGTGGAAAATGTACGGTAGGACACACACTTCCTTATGGCAAGTGGTTGGTCATTCCAAGATGTATAGTGTTCCCTTTACTGAAAGCACATTCTGTGAAATGTGATGCGCCTGCCTATACATATGAAACCTCACAGTACCCTCTATATGGCCCTGGTGCCAATGCAGTTGGCACCATCAGTCGATTTGGCCACTGAGCTATACATGATCTTGCTCTAGTCTAGGCCTATCCACACTTTTCCTGGGCTGTGTGTGCTCCAGTTCCTGTCGATTTGATCCAATGAAAGCCAATGAAACTGTTCAGATGACCAATGATATCCAATGAAATCAACAGGAACTGGAGCACACACAGCCCAGGAAAAGTGTGGATACATTTCATATTTTACTTACTTACTTACGCCTGACACCCCTACTGGGGTATAGGCCGTCGACAAGGGTCCTCCAGAGTTCTGGGTCACTGGCATTCGTCTCTATCTGCGACCAGGTGCATCCCTGCCTCTTGGTGTCTGCCTGGAGATCCCGCCGCCAGCTGTTTTTGGGCCGGCCTCTGTTTCTCTTTCCCTGAGGGTTCCAAGTCAGAGCCTGTCTGGTGGTGTTTGACACTGGCTTGCGCAGTGTGTGCCCGATCCATCTCCATCTTCTTTGTCCAATTTCCTCTGTTGCAGGGAGTTGTTTAGTTCTCATCCAGAGATCGTTGTTGCTTATCTTGTCCGGCCATTGAATTTTCAGGATTCTCCTCTCTTGTTTATGAATGTTTGCACTTTGTTTATTGTGGTCTTTGTAATTCTCCATGTCTCTACCCCATAGAGCAGGAAGGATTTAACATTGGAGTTGAATATTCTGATTTTAGTTTTTTGCTGTATCTCCCTAGAGCGCCAGATCTTCTTGAGAAGTATAAAAGCTGTTCTTGCCTTGCCTATTCTTGCCTTTACGTCTTCATCCGTACCACCTTGGTGGCTGATAGTACTTCCCAGGTAGGTGAAGGACTCTACCTCTCCTACCGTGGTGTCGCCTAGTGTGATTGGTTCTGCACTGGTTGTATTTATCCTCATGTTCTTGGTTTTTCCTTGATGGATGTTAAGTCCTACTTGTGTGGAAGTCTCTGCAAATGTTTTGGTCTTGTCTTGCATCTGATGGTGGGTATATGTAGTAGTGCCAGGTCGTCTGCAAAATCGAAGTCACCCAGCTGTGTCCATAATGTCCACATTCCATTCTTCCTGTTTTCTGTTGTTGTTCTCAAAATCCAGTCAATGACTAGTAAAAACAGGAATGGGGATAAGAGACAACCCTGTCCGACCCCGGTCTTGATTTCAAACTGGTTTGTGAGCTTTACTGTGCTGTAATCTCCAGCTGACTGCAGACATTTGTCAGCAATGGGCCAAGTGATTGACATTATGTAAATTTTGACTTATATTTCATTCATACTACATGCTGTGAAATTGGTAATTTAATTCAAAGTGGTCTTATTTAACTGTGCAGGGCAAACTCTGATTTATTTTTTCAATACAAAAATAAATCAGAAAACCCTTGTTTATGAGTTACTTTGACAACCTGGTGTTAAAAGTACAGTGAGATTACACAAGATATGGGAGGAGACCTTTATTCTCGCTCTCTTTGAACGGAGTGTTGCTATGGTTTGATGACATGATATTTCCGGTTAACAGCTTCCTGTCACTATAGCAGGGCGTTTGAATTGGCCCTTGCTCATTCCCTTATGCACATTGGTGCGTGGTATTTGTCCAGGACTACAGGTTCCAGTGAGTGACAGAGGCTCATCATCAGGACCAACAGTGATCCTCTAAAGACCACTATGTCACCCCTTAGGATGCTGGGTCTTTTCATTCTGATCATTTTACAAGCTGGTGAGTTATAACAGGTCAACTCTTATTATATTTGGCGCACACAGTCAAAATGTTCTCTGTTAACTTATCTCAGAGAGTTTACAAATGGGTCCATTTGGTTACATTTGTACACACAGTTACAAATTAAATTACAGGTACAGTGTGATTTGTGTGATAGTGTGAGATGTTTCCTATATTATCATTGTACTGATGTGAAAAACATTTATTAATGTTCTGTGCTAACCGCTTGTTGTCTTGGTACAACAAGCAGTTGTATCAAGTAGCAATACGCAAGCATCATATTAATACCACAACTCAGTGAAGTTACCACACACACACACACACACACACACACACACACACACACGCACGCACGCACACGCACGCACACACGCACGCACGCACGCACGCACGCACGCACGCACGCACGCACGCACGCACGCACACACACACACACACACACACACACACACACACACACACACACACACACACACACACACGCACGCACACACACACACACACACACACACACACACGTACACATTTTCTCTCAGAAGTTGCGATTGACATTGTAATGGCCTGGCTTTATAAAGAACTCTCTGAATGGAGGGAAAATTGCAAAATGCGGAACCCTAATGGTCTTGTGGTTTAGAAGGGAGTGGTAGGTGTTAAAGCTTCTGTTTTTGTTTCCATGGGCAAACTGAAATAGTTGCTTAGCATATGCTTTTACATTGGGGTGGGAGTGGTGGGTGGCAGTTCCGTTTACACGAAAGAAGAAAAAAAAGAAAGAAACCCAAAATCAACCACAAAACATTAACAAACAAGATCATCTTTAGGCAGTTTGCTTTTATATAGACATGATGGTGTATACTGTAGAGGGACATCAGAGCCATGATCTTTATTCTACAATGAAAGCAGCTAGCTGCCTTCTGCCCACTACTGCAGTATTGAAACCAAATAGAGGAAGTTACTCTAATGTTGTTAGTGTTACTTTCATGTTTGATATTTTATTTTGTATGTCATTGCGGTATGTTTCTCAGTCAGTAGGACCCATATTAAAAAAAAAACCATACTTCTTTGTTTCAGCACCAAAGCCATAGTGTACAACAGTATGTCATATTCTAGTACCTCCTTGTTGTAAAAGTTATAGAGGAGAGACAAGAAAACAGCACAGCACGAGGATGGAGCATGTGCCTCAAATCCATGCAGCTTTGAGGACAGTATAATGGCCATAGAAATACAAATAATGTTAACTTTACTGTACTTTACTGTTACTGTAGATTTGGTGCAGCATAGCATAGTTAGTATCTGAAAGGAGAAGCCATTGTTAAGACCCATAAAAACACCTGTTCATGTGTATCAACAGATGCTGATAGTGACTGCCCTCTCACCCTGCATCCTCCTGAGCTGCTGGTACAGTATGGAGACCTGGTACAAGTCAATTGCACAAGTGAAGTTAGTAATCACACTTTTATAGAATGGACCAATAAAAATAGAACTGTGGACTTGGTGACAGAGGACTTTATTGTCTGGACAGCGAACGTGTCAGACTGGGACATGCAGGCTCAGTGTCGCATCCAGTTGAATGATGGTCTTCTATGCAGCAAAGATCTAAAGCTCACTGTATACCGTAAGTGACATTGCAGTGCGACCTCACTTCATAGGGAAAAAAGGGCTTCTCTATGCTAAGCTATTCGAAAATAGATTTAATACAATTGTAAAAAATAAAATAAAAAGTATTTCTTACAACACAACTTTTAAACATTTGATGAAAAAATAGGGATGCCAGGGTTAATGTGATTAAGCAATGCCATAACCAAGTATTGTCCTGCCCACAGAGAACCCAGAGTACGTTGATGTGTATGTCATCAATGGGTCTCACCAAGCAGAGGAAGGACAAGAGTACCAGCTACAGTGTGACATCAGCGACGTTGCTCCTGTGGAAAAGCTCACCGTGAGGTGGTACAAAGGCAAAAGCATCGTGAAGAATGAGACAAATAGCAGCAATATGGCCAAAACACCAGCTAGTTATTCATTTATCCTGAAGAGCATCCTCAGCAGAGATGATGATGGGGTAGAGTTCACATGTGTGGCTGAGCTAGACCTGGGACCAGAGATACCACAAAAGCCTGTTAATGCATCTGTCAGTGTTCAAGTGCATTGTGAGTCTATGAGTATTACACAATAGCAAAGTCACATATTCTCAGTGGTGTAAAATAACTAAGTGCATTTACTTAACCCATTCTGACCTGAGATCAGATTCATACGAGGTTTCCGCCTCGCACACACACTGGTCTGATGAACCCATTCTGACCTGAGATCAGATTCTAAAAAAATGTCAGTCGTTCTTCGATTTAAAAAAAAATAGCAGACCTACAAGCTCATATCGCGCCACTCGGTGGCGCGATATGAGCTTGTAGATCTGCTATTTTTAAATAGCTAAAGCATGACGTGATGCTGACACCAAAATGGGTGCCCGGTCAGAATGGGTTAAGTACTGTACTTAAGTAGATATTTGTACTTCCAATACTTTTACTTCTACTCCACTACATTTTGGATTCAGTTCAGGTGTTGAAAATGTCACGCAGCATTCTTGCAATGAGCCATTTGGACTATTTCTCCTCTCTGTCTCCAGATAAGCCTGGGGTTGTGTGTCCAACAACTTTCGTGGGTGTGGAGGGTAGTTTCAGTCTGAGCACTGTGCCCTGGCCCTGCACAGTAGTGGATGGAAACCCTCCTGCTGATGTTAAATGGTTCCATAAAGGGAAGGCGATCATCAATGCCTCCTCAACCATGACCAGGAATAATTCAGGAGAGTATGTCATTGTATCTTCCAATCGCCTTGGCAACGCCACAGCTACTGTTTTCGTCTCTGTGGAATGTGAGTGCTTTGAGAAGGACATGTTTTATTTATTTATTTAGTCTCAATTCGAATTTCAATTTCCGGTCACATAGTATAGCTTAAACTTGATCTTGTTAATGTGAGAGTGATCTTAAAACTTCCACATATTTCCTTTTCAGATCCTCCTGAATTTGAGGAAGTATCGAGCACAGTCAACGTAAATATGGGCAGTGATGTGTCACTGGACTGTACAGCTAAAGGAAACCCATCTCCCAAGCTCCAGTGGTACCATGATGACCAAGGATCTATGGATTGGAGCATTGAGTACCATGATGACCAAGGATCTATGGATTGGAGCATTGAGCACTCAAGTATTCTGAACATTTCAGGAATAAACAGTAGTGCAACATACAATTGCACAGCAGCTAATATACATGGAAATATAAGTAAGCAGATCTATGTTAATGTGATAGTGATCCCTACAATGCCAACACCAAAAGAAATGACCACTCCAGCCACAAAGGAAATGACCACTCCAGCCACAAAGGAAATGACCACTCCAGCTACAAAGGAAATTACTACTCCAGCATCAGGTACAGTAGATCCATGTCTGTCCTATTCATGGCCAATTCACCCCAGGAGAACACATATTCCATGTAAAACAGCTCAGTCAAACCATTTAAATAAACAATTTTCAACAATACCAGCTTTACCAGTCATGTTGCTGTGGACATGATATATCATCAATGAACAGATCATAATCATATGATGATCTCCTTCTTGTGCATGAACTGATTAATTATTTTATTGGATTATATCCTTTGCTTCTTGTTAGATATTCATCCTCTCGTGCTGAAGCCTGCCAGAGTGGTGGTAAGATACAAAGATTCAGTTTCAGTCAACTGCAGTACATCTTTGCCTGAGCACGATGGGATGGGTTGGGAGGCCCCGGGGGACACAGAAATGATGGAGAATGTCACTTATGTCACTTGGACCGTGGACAACTTGACCGACTGGAAAATAGAACCCGTCTGCTACATACGGAGAAATACACAACAACATAATAAGACGCTACCTGTCACTTTGTATAGTAAGTACCATGTACATTTACACATGTACATTCAGACGCACATGTGAATGGCAGTGTTGGCTTAGATATGTGAAAGTGGTAGATTGATTAATCAGTCAATTCATCTATCTATTGTATGTACTGTACGTGTAATAAACATGTTGATATTTAACCATTTAAACCCTATACTTCATTGACCGGAGTCCCTCATGGGTCTATATTAGCCCCATCCTTTTGTTCTACACCAAATGTTTTTGCCAAACATAGCCGATATACAAGCTCACTGTCTTTGTACTGTACATCTGATATGTATGCCACATGTTCGCCCCAGAATAGGGGCGCTACGGTTCATGTGATTAACTTTGATCATCATTATTATCTTCATCATATCATCAATCATCATTATTATTTTCATCTATAGAGACTCCAGATGCTGTGGACATCTCTCAGGTGAATCCAACTGGGCCAATGTTAGAAGGCACAGAGTATCAGCTACAGTGTAAAATTATCAAGGTTGCTCCAGTGCAGAACCTCACTGTGAAGTGGTACCTCCAAAATAAAACCATCAAAGTACATGCGTTTGATGCAGACGATGGTCACCCTAAGGATGCAATTGACACGATCAGAATCATTCCTAACAGAACTGACCATGGAGCAGAGTACCAATGTGAGGCCCAGCTCGATATGGGACCGGATGGACCACAGCCACCTCCTACTAAGACTTCATCACCATTGACTGTTCATGTGCACTGTAGGTTCTCCACTTATACCTTATCATCGTCACGCAATGTTTAAACAGACTCAGCAATATATAGAATGATACATTATTTAGAAATACTGAGTTGATGGTACCATGAAATGTTATTACTTGGTTTGTTTGTAAGCCTGTGATAAGCCAACACTGTCCAAGTCATTCCAGTGGTGTTGAAGACACGTTCACTCTCAGTATATTAAGGTTTAATTAACTTGAGCAAAAACATGTTTGATATAATTGATACATTCTTAGACCCTATGTCCATTGCTTTCCCCTAATGCCTATAAATCCCTTTCAGATGCCCCGGAGTTTAAACAGGGAAATAACACTGAGGAATTTGAACCGCGCTCTGACGTGCAACTGACTTGCATTGCTGAGGGCAACCCTCCTCCTACAGTCTGGTGGATCAACGCCACTTGGGGGAGCCAGAGCCCTACTATTACTATCAGAGGAGCCACGTCTACCCACGCTGGGGTTTACGTCTGCCTTGCCACGAATGAGGTTGGGAACGTGACCAGGACCACCACACTGAAGATGAGAGGTAACTGTTCTGCTGAGCACAACATGGAAACATAAACACCGGAGTAAGCTAATAATGGCTGATGTGACCCTAACCATAACACAGACATAGGCTACTTTTCTGTCATCAAACAAAGTCTTTAGTGCTTTTTCTGGTTTTATCCTCTAGCAGATTTTGTATTGACTATTAATGACCTGTAGGCTAGGACTTTTGTTGAACTGTACCCATTCTACGAACTGTTAATAGGCCTACAATAACAAATCAATCAATCAATCAATCTATCAATAAAAAATGTGAAACATCCAATAATGTGATGTGTCATAATGGTTCTCAATACAAAAGAGACTATTTCTCTTTAGTATAATGCATTATTCCTATAGTCTCTGTGTGGTGCCTGCCTGCTACTGTGCATTTCTAGCCCCTAAAAAAATGTAATGTAATTTTTTTTTAAAGAATGTTAATTATTTATCTGGTGAAATAAAAATAAATAGCCTAATGAACTCTTTTCTATTTTACTTACAGATAAATCCAACCATTGGTTATGGATAATTCCACCGATCATCCTTTCAATAATTATCATCTCCCTCATGTGTTACTACCACCGAAAAAACCGTGGACAATATGATTTTCAGCATATCCCTCCCTCCTCTATGCCCATGCAACCACTGTTGGCCAATGGTTCCAACTCCTCCAAGGTCTAAAATTATGATATGGCGGAAAGTCTTTTATTCGTCATTTGATTTTCCTATAACTCTCTTGTGGAGCTGTTGCCCCCGCAACCCGACTACGGATAAGCGGTTGAAGAAAATGGATGGATGGATGAATCGATAACTTTAGGTATTTGTTGCTAAAGCAGCAACAGGCCTACCTAAAATTATAGGAAAATAAAATAAAGAATAAAAGAGTGTGGTCAGATGATGAGAAGATACATTATGTGAAAAGACAAGTTTGCCTATGATAGTGGTTTATCAGTGGTCAGTGAAGTGAAAAAAAAAGGTCAGACCGGTCTGAAGTGAGTGGTGCACAGTGCCCCCTATTGGTAGGCCTACTCCAAACATAGGGACATAGGGACATTGCTGTTCTTTGGAGTGGAAAAAAAGGCAAGGCAAGGCAAGTGAAAGGATGTAAAATATGGGTCATCTGTCTCATCTGTCTGGGAGAGCAGTCAACCTCTGCCTACTTCCATGGCCATCATGGCCGTATCATGAACTGTCCCTTTAAGAATTAGGGATTTGGGAGTGACGCGATATGAAAGCTAGTTTATCCTCCTTTCCTTGGCTATGAAAAACATATTTGGACTAACTAGACTAATACGATCGGCTCGTTGGCCGGGGTTGAACTTAATTGGTGCCAGAATGCGTCTCGCTGGTCGCCGCTAAAAAGTAACCGGAGCAGAGGGGAAGTGATTCGGTTACGAAGAAGTCTCATCTGGGGTGGATCAGACCAGGGCGTCCTCCTCCTCCTCCAGTGTGTTGTTGGGATCAACTTTTGAAGAACTTCTTTGTATTCAGAGGGATACAAGTTGAACATGGACTGGGGAACGGATCTGTGGGTGAGTTGGGTTTTTAGCGAGCTAGATGGATGGAAACAGATGACGTCGTTGTATTATAGCCTAATAAACGGCTGTTGTTGTTTGTTAGCTGAGATAGAAAACGTGGCGCATTGTTGCGTGGTTACGGTTTGACCTAACTGTGCTGTGCTTTGAGGTGAAACAAGATGCACGGGGGAAAGCTAAGCTACTGACTGACACTGATACCGAGTGTGCTAACCCGCTAGCCGATTGGAAGTCGGAACGACAAGCATGCAGTGCGCTGCAGACAGTAAACACAGCACAGGACAGCTAACTGTGTCGCTTGCCGAACATAAGTTACAGAACAGATCGTTGTTTGCTTGCAGGTCTGTTCTGTACTACAGAGTATAAGTTATCATAGGCTTGAATCACAACAACACCCATACGTCCATGTGCGCAGAGATTCAGTCAAATCTGTAACGCATCATGTTGAGTCAATCTGCACGTTGAGAGTTTATCCACTGTGGGACAACACAGTGGATTATTGATTGATCAAATAAGTATAGTTTTTGTCTTTTTTCCCCCCAATGTTGTTGACATTAATGGATCAATAATATGCACTCGCTGCCCCTCCGCTCACTGGTTGGATGATGAGTTGTCCTTGTCCTACCTACCTGTCAAATGAGTGGTGTGTGACTTGACAAATGAAGCCCAGTGACAACAAGCTTGGGTACACTAGGAGTTAGGGGCTACATGTGCTTAGCTGATTGTATGTTGTACCTCTATTGCCTAGTAGTTTCTGTACTTCTTTTAAATCGCATATATTTCTCATCTGATTCCTATTATTTGTAAATAATGTTTAGTATCTATCTATCTATCTATCTATCTATCTATCTATCTATCTATCTATCTATCTATCTATCTATCTATCTATCTATCTATCTATAACAATTTGTTGTGCTTGCATGTTGACAATAAAGCTGTTTTAAGAGGATCGATGTTGAAGACCTTATAATTTATTCTGCATTTCCCTTACTCTATTGCTTATAAAATGCTTATTTGTTGAAGCCTTCTGTTTGGGTGAGAGGGAAGCTTGCTGCTGTTTATTGACCACTCCAGGACACAAGAGCTCATGTGTTGTATTGGAGAGTGATGGTGAGGGCTTGCCTTGGACTGCTGACTTGCAGACTACAAGCCAGCAGCACCTGGACAGGGTGATCATAAACAAAATGTTAAAGTGTCATAGAGAATACTTTAACCCCATTAAAAGTTTTCTGAAAGCGTACATTGTTATAGCAGTGGTTCTAAAACGTTGTCACGTCAATGACATGTATTTGGCCGCCGACCCCCATCTCAAAATATTTTGTTCCAGGGACCCCCAGAAGCAAATATTTTGGTTTTGCTTTTTGCTTTTTCAAATATAACAGATCTATGAGTTCATAGTGTGCTGCGGCTATGAGCTTATATCTCTCCTATTTTTGAATAGGCAAAGAAATCTAAAATTACACGGATGCTTTAAATCAAACATAGTTTTCATACCAAACACTGTTGCCTTGACCACGTGACTGAAGAATCTTTTGGGTCAATAGTACAGTACATGGCTACTACACACACACACTCGCTGTGTATCAGAATGTAAATGGAGCATTGCAAAGAGGTTCTGAGTTCTGACCTCATTATACAGTAGATAGTCTCCCCTAGGCCTGTTCCCTCTGTCCTCTTTCAATCCTCAGTGCCGGTGCGACAGCCTAATTAGTTTTGCCCTAATTTGACGGTGTTAGAGAGGAACCTATCCATATTCCAGTATTAATTAGGCTTCGTGCAATTGGAGGAATCTGTTTTGATCTTTGAAGTCGTTTTCCTCATCTCCTTCAGGGATTCTTTTGGTCTATAGCCAGTAGCCATCCATCACTAATGTTTACCTATATTCTATATATTTACATATTCACCTAAACACAGATACCTATTTTAATATGAGCGTGTTACTTTGTTTATTTTAGCCCCATATATGTGTCTCACTGTCTGGAAGTTGCAGACTTGGCAAAGCCTGACTAGTGTAATTGGTCTTGTTAATGTTTGGCCAAGGAACCTCCCTTGTAGGCAAGGTTGCTCTAGTAGTTTAGTCTATGGCATCTGTCCTCTTGCTCTCCTTGTCGTTAATCCAGTGGCTATTTTAAGCCACAACTTTTCAGTGTTGAAGATCACTGGCGGGTTTTTAAGCCCTGATAGTGAGTGCTACTAGGCCAATGTCAAAAACTGCCGCCAGTAGTGTGGCAGGTCTGGCTGTGTGCGGCCCATGAGGTTCTGAAAGACTGGGTGACTCAGGACACAAACGTTCACTCTAATCATGGAGGACCAGACTGGTGGCTTCTGATGGTGACTCGTTTATAAATTGTTGGCACCGCTTTGTTCTCTTAAGCATTGTTTTTTTGTATTTCGGATGATGGATGTGACGTGAGAAGGGTACGACATCATTAGCCAAAACTGTTAGGTCAGTCTTCTTTGATCATTTCACCTTTCACCGTTTTGCTCTCCTTCTGTGTCTAACTGTATGTCTTTTTCACACCAGTGATTGGGTCTTATTTGAATTGTAAATCCAAATTGACATGTTTTTCTACATTATGATTTGTTCTCTGTTTTGGTTTTGACACATTTAAATTCATTTGACACTTATTGTGCATCAAAAACATTTTTATTGCTGGACACACACACACACACACACACACACACACACACGCGCGTGCGCAGATGAATGAAAAGTTTGCACTGCACAGAACCTATTATTTTGGGGCCTAACAAGTATTAACAATTTATAATGGTGCAATTGCCTTTTCAATGCTGAATCAAATCCCAAATGTTATTTTACGAAAGAGCTGATGACAGGTTTGAGTCAATATGGATATTTTAGTTCATACTGGATGTTCTTTATGTCAAGAAATTGGGTTTATGCGCACTCACCAGTCACTACTATGGCAGTTTTCATCGCTGATATCAAATTAATGATTAAATTCAGCTGACATATACAGTTTTTCCAATTCATTATTAACTACCCAGCTATTAAGTTATTTATTACTCATTAACATTTTGTGCTTTATCACTGTCAGCTTAACCTTAATTGAGGACTGTGGAACATATTTGATTACGTCAAAGCGTGGATGTGGAACTGATCAATTTAGGTCAATGTATCGGATACTGTTAACCACTCTCCAATATACAATAGAGTGCTAGACTAATGTTAGCTGATACCTGGCTTGTATGCGCAGTAGGGGACAGCTATATCCCTATGTTTGTTTATAAAAACAGGCTATATGTATTATGTTTATAAAAACAGGCTATATTATTCTATTTGATTATTGTAGTGGACACCGTACTACACATGTTTGCATTTAAGACTTTTATTAGTCATAAATCTGCAGTACTTGTTTGAGTGTACTCCTTTTTCATTGCATCTACGGTACTATTGGGATGTGTAAATGTGTCCAAATTGAAAATCGATTTGTATAATTCAATATTAACAATTAATCGTTTTTTTTTTTTTTTTTAATGAACCCTTCATATAAAATAAATTTTCCCCCCAAGGGGTACCTAAGTCAAAAAAGTTTGGGAACCCCTGATGTAGTTCATTAACAATAATTTTAACTCTTGAGAGTTAATAAGGGTCCATTTGGTTACTAACTCCATCTTTTAAATGAGGACCACTGGTGGTTCTTGGACCACTGTTGAGCCAATTGATCACCATAGCAACCCCAGCCTAGGCCTGATTAGGTAAATTCCCAACACCTGCTAAATCCTCCAAACCTGTATCTTGATTGGAATCAATCTCCACTCACACTCCTCTCAGTCATGCAGCTACACAGACACATCCCAGGCACACTTTGGTAGGCCTATAGCCCTGTCCTGTTTGGATGACAATATTGCCTTTCCAACAGATTTTCATTAAAAAAAAAGAAGAAAAAAAAAGAACGATTATCGATTATTAATTTTCATAATCGATTTCGGGTCCTATTAACGATAATCGATTAATCGGACCCATGCAAGTCAAATGCACGGAACACTTTGCAAGGAGAAAATATCCTTCACACCAGCACCACCACAACAAAAATGTTATTGGCAACCTGTTACGTCCCCATTTATTTACATCGATTCCGCCATCCAAATGGTCTTCAGGTAGGCCTAACTCCACAAAAATCTATCCTAACCTTGTTCTGTAATTAGACAGAGGGTTGTCTCACTCACTGTCTTTTTAGGTTTTACTTAAAAGGAATTAGAGGTCAAGCTCAACAAGCTCAACATGGCCTAACTTGTCAGGAATCCCTTTTCAGAGATACCCCCCATACGTGCTGTAAATGTTATCACCAATAGAGAGTTTGGAGGGGCGGGGGCGGATTTGTCTGATATCTCGCTCTCTCTCTCTAGCAGGCTTGTCTGAGCTTGAAGGTGTCATAAAGCAATGCTAAATAACAGACACAAGAGAAGATGTCAACACAATACGCCCCCTTTCCTTCCCAACAAGTGTTGGAGTTTCTGCAAATGCACTAGTCCTCATTTTCAGTCAGATGTCTTATGAATTTGTGCCAAGCACAAATGCTACACTCCATGTCACATCACTCTGAGACTGTTACTGGAACTTTAATGCAGGAGAGGAGAGGAGCACCTCCTATTTCCTGTCTGAGAACTGTGACCCCTGTGACCCCATCGGCTGTGGCCTTGCATCCCCTGACTGTTCTCCCTCTCTCCGTCTCTCCTGTGATTTAATGCTAGGAGGACACATAGTCTGGCTACGGTCAAGGGTTTTGCACAAGCAGAGAGAATCTGTGGAATGCATAGGAGAATGCAAGGAGAATAAAATAAACAAATGTGTTTTGAATTTATTACCCGGCCTAAATCCAAATTCATCACAGAAATGACATGCCCACTTCCCGCGAGGGGTTATGTATGGTCAATAACATCTTGTCTTTTTCTATGTTGTTATCTCTGACGTTCTGTCCAGGACCAATTTGACATCATTGAGAAGCACACACAGTCTGGCCTGGAGCTGGTGGAGAAATATGTGAAATTTGTGAAGGAGAGGACGGAGGTAGAGCAGAACTATGCCAAGCAACTGAGGTAGGTCTCATTCCTGTCATGGCTCCCTTGACCAAGTTGCATGATTAAATGAATGCTTTCAGTTGTGTGTGCGTGTGTTTTTGTGTGTGTGTGTGTGCGCGCGTGTGTTTTTGCGTGTTTGAGAGAGAGAGAGAGAGAGAGAGAGAGAGAGCATGCTGTCTCTGTGGTTGTCTGTGTGTGTTGTTGCTCTGTGTGTGCGGTCATGCATGCGTGTCTGTCTGTTTGTTCATTTGTTTGTTAGCGTTGGTGTGTGGGCACATGCTAAGACGCTGTTTATGAAATGTTTTCACTGTCTCATGACTACTTTGAGGTTACGTCCTCGAAACACTGGCCTCATTCTCCAGCTGAGCTCTTTCTATCATCCACTCTCCCTCTCTGCTCTGTCCCTGGTCGGTCCCCAGTTCACTCCCAGTCCTCACTCCTCACTCTCCCTCTCTGCTCTGTCCCTGGTCGGTCCCCAGTTCACTCCCAGTCCTCACTCCTCACTCTCCCTCTCTGCTCTGTCCCTGGTCGGTCCCCAGTTCACTCCCAGTCCTCACTCCTCACTCTCCCTCTCTGCTCTGTCCCTGGTCGGTCCCCAGTTCACTCCCAGTCCTCACTCCTCAGGCCTACATCTACTTAGTGCTGAGCTCTGCTGGATCACAGAGGAAGTGGGAGCAGACTGGCATAGTACAGACAGGATGTGGTTAGAGGAGGGTGTGTGTGTGTGTGTGTGGGGGGGGGGGGGGGGGGCTGCAGAAAGTTAAACAAGGAAGAGCAGAATAGTAGCGTTTCCCCCATTTATTGCCTTTTTCTTTTACATTTTTATTTATTGATTTGCAGCAGTTACAGAGGTAGCCTTTGTTCAATATGGTTGTGCTGGGCTGGTATTTATGTATGTACTGTATGTTTTTTATTCTTGACCCATTTTAGAAATGGTTACATAGGGGGCTGTCCATCACCTGTGTTTCTGACCCCCATTTTCAATATATGCAGGAACTTGTCAAAGAAATATAACTTCAAACGAGGAAGCAGAGAAGAACAGGAGTGCAGGTGAGCCGGTGGGGGTGTGAGTGGCCTGACCAAAACATTTATGGAAAACAAAAAACGCTGAACCTCCTGGAGCGATGTAACCAACCTCTAGTGATGACACTTTCATAGAAATAAATTATATTTTCTAAGCAAAACCTTGCTTACTGGCAGTTGTTGCCTAGCAACATGGACTTATCGATCTGTATCTTGATGTCTCATGAAAGAAGAAAGAAAAGAGCATCAGTATAATATTGGAGGCTGTTAGTGTTCAGAAGGGTTTTACATGCCTGGCTGTCAAATGACACTGCCTTCATTTACTAGTATCAGGACCAGTTTAAGCATTCAGTCTTAACCCATTCTGACCTGAGATCAGATTCATACGAGGTTTCCGCCGGACACACACTGGTGACTGGTCCTGATGAACCCATTCTGACCTGAGATCAGATTCTAAAAATGTCAGTCGCTCTTCGATTCTTCAAAAATAGCAGACCTACAAGCTCGTATCGCGCCACTTGGTGGCGCGATATGAGCTTGTAGATCTGCTATTTTTAAATAGCTAAAGCATAACATGATGCTGACACCATAATGGGTGCCCGTTCAGAATGGGTTAAAGCCCAAGCTCAACGTTCATTATTACTAGTATTACAACTATAAATAGAAAAAGCCTTTGTTTGGGCTCTCATACGGAGGTTCAGTACCATCGTAGCTTGAACAACATGGCCTTTCAGCATTCTGCACCTAAGGTGAAGTTCGCTGTTACCAATACCATAGTTGATTGGCGCATTATGCACCCATATGTGGAGCTCTTGTTTCGTTGTCTTTCGATAAGGAATAATGAGTAATTGCTCCTTATCTGCCCGTGTCATGTACCGAAAATGGTGTTCTGAGCTTGTAGATTTGCTATTTTCGGTGAGCAACACAATGCGCAACCAAGTATAAATGGGTCTAAGGGAAGTGATGAGCATCAATCATTGCTTATCATGCCACTGACCCGTGTTTAAGGTTTTATGAGTGCTCTGGTCCGCCACACGCCTCTCTTATCTGTGCTCCCTCCTCCTGGACAGCAGGTTCTCCAGCTACCAGTCCTTCCTGGACGTGCTGAATGAGATGAACGACTATGCGGGGCAGCGGGAGCTGATCGCCGAGAACATGATGATGAACATCTGTATCGAGCTCACCAAGTACCTCCAGGAACTCAAGCAGGAGCGCAAGACGGTGAGCGCTGGAGGGAGGGAGGGAGGGAGGGAAGGGCAGGGTTCGGAGTTCGGAGCTTCTCAAACTCTTTCATGTTAAGGAACCCCCCCAAATTAATATGTATTTGGCCACGGACCGCCACCGGAAAATATGTTGTGCCAGGGACCCTCAGAAAAGAAGATTTGTCTTTAAGAAAATAATTTAAAAAAATCTCAAGATTCTTAACCCATTCTGACCTGAGATCAGATTCATACGAGGTTTCCACTGGACACACACTGGTCTGATTAACCCATTCTGACCTGAGATCAGATTCTAAAAATGTCAGTCGTTCTTCGATTTTTCAAAAAATAGCAGACCTACAAGCTCGTATCGCGCCACTCGGTGGCGCGATATGAGCTTGTAGATCTGCTATTTTTCAATAGCTAAAGCATAACATGATGCCAACACCAAAATGGGTGCCCGGTCAGAATGGGTTAAAAACCTTTCAAAAATAGTCGATCTACAAGCTCACAATGCATCTTATTTCTTAGATCGGCTATTTTTGAATGGATGAAGTATAACATAGAGTTAAAGTGGTTAAACTGAGTGTGATCAATGCTAAATTAACCAATTCAGTTGGTGACCCCCTGGGGGTCCCCTGGCCCCACTTTGAGAACCACTGGGTTCGGGGGATGAGCAGAGTGTCTGCTTGAGTGTAATCATGGCACGCAATGCTGAGGGAGAGTGTAAAGGACGGGTGGAGGGAGGTGGTGAAAGGCGGAGGGAGAGTGTAAAGGACGGGTGGAGGGAGGTGGTGAAAGGCGGAGGGAGAGTGTAAAGGACGGGTGGAGGGAGGCGGTGAAAGGCGGAGGGAGAGTGTAAAGGACGGGTGGAGGGAGGTGGTGAAAGGCGGAGGGAGAGTGTAAAGGACGGGTGGAGGGAGGTGGTGAAAGGCGGAGGGAGAGTGTAAAGGACGGGTGGAGGGAGGTGGTGAAAGGCGGAGGGAGAGTGTAAAGGGCGGGTGGAGGGAGGTGGTGAAAGGCGGAGGGAGAGTGTAAAGGACGGGTGGAGGGAGGTGGTGAAAGGCGGAGGGAGAGTGTAAAGGACGGGTGGAGGGAGGTGGTGAAAGGCGGATCGGCGACGCAGAGGTTCTACTGTTGTAGCAGGAAGGAAGCCTTCCTCTGTGTGTGGGAGGGAGGGAGGGATGGCCGCAATAGAGGTGTGTCATTCTCTGCCGCGTACTGATTTGGCTTCTTCCCCGCTTGGAATGCAGGGAGCAGTGCGGCCGCGCACAGACTCTCGCTGCAGTCATGATGTCTTATAAACACACTCACTGGCATTTGTTTTTGTTTGTTTTGTGGCTTTTGGGAGGTCATTGTTTATTCTGTTCCCGTTAACTGACAGACTCAAGTTCTGTCTGCCCCACACTCCATCGTGGGCTCAGTCATCTGACCCCCTCCCTCCTTAACTCTGTCTCTATTTTTATTCCTGTCTGCAGTATCTGTCGGAGGCCAAGAAATCCCAGCAGAGTATGGAGAGCACATACAAGCAGCTTGATAGTGTAAGTTTAGCCTTATTATTAGACCCTTTGCATGTATATAAATGTTCTCTTGATAGTGTAAGTTTAGCCTTATTATTAGACCCTTTGCATGTATATAAATGTTCTCTTGATAGTGTAAGTTTAGCCTTATTATTAGACCCTTTGCATGTATATAAATGTTCTCTTGCACTGGGGAAAGCCAGAAATGTTTCATTGTGAGTTCAATGGTGTTGGTCATCAGCGTCTTTGGTCAGGTGACCACATTTGTGTACAGTAAAAACAGGTGGGTGAGGGAGAAAAGGCACCAACCATATTCTCAGTGCGTAGAAAAATAAAATGAATATCTTGAATGCTGCCATGCTACTGCATGGTCCATGACATTGCCTGCAGACTTGTATCATAAATCCAAGTCATGTTTAGTAATGATTGGAGTACTTAGAGTTCCTTAGGCTCCTATCCATCCTTTTTAAGAATGACAATGAAATATGCTTTGCTCAAAATAGCCAAGCCTCATCATATTTCATTCAGACAAAGGCCTCAGAGCAGTGTGGGTCGGATGTGAGCTTCCTCTTACTCGGCATTCCCTTTTTCCACCAGAGTAAAAAGCGGTTCGAGAGGGAATGGCGAGAAGCAGAGCGTGCAACGCAGAACGCAGAGAAGACCGATCAGGACATTAACGCCACCAAAGCAGACGTTGAAAAGGTAGATTGGAAGCGAATTAATGCAGCCCCCCTCCCCAAAAAACACATTTATCTTTTCCTGTGTGTACAGTACATGTCAATGGTTATCAAAATAACGGGTAGTGGGTCGCACACACCAAGACTGCAGTTCATGTTCAAATATAGTTTATTTCATATTTGAAAAAAGTTACAAACGTTTCGGCTATCCAGCCTTCATCAGTGTGAAGGCTGATATTTTCAAATATGAAATAAACTATATTTGAACTGCAGTCTTGGTGTGTGCGACGCACTACCCTTTATTTTATAAAAAAATAACGGGTGACGCACCTATAGTCAGAGCGCGGTGGTCATATGAAGATTGATCTACATCTGACAGAGTGTGCTTGCTGTGTGTTCATGTGTAGGCCAAGCAGCAAGCTCACATGACTCTGACAGTGTGCTTGCTGTGTGTTCATGTGTAGGCCAAGCAGCAAGCTCACATGAGGACACACATAGCAGAGGAGTGTAAGAATGACTACGCAGCACAGCTACAGAAGTTCAACAAAGAGCAGAGCCAGTTCTATTTCAACGACATGCCCATCATTTTCAATGTAAGCCAATGGGATGTGAGCAGCTCTTTTCCGGTGACGTATAAAATTGGGCTTAATTGGTTAACTTTGGGAGTGTAGCCTATGGGGCCAAAGGGTACACATGCTAGGCTACAGGTTGTTTCCCCTTTCCTTCAACGAACAAACATTTACAGAAAGTTTCAGAAACTGAAAACGCATCAGTAATGCAACTCTTCTGTAATGCAATACACCAAATTCTCTCTTTATTATCTTATGAGATAGTCACACAAAATCTATTTGTCTCATTTGGAGCTGTATTGCATCCCTCCAAAAATATTTAAATAAAATACACTATATTAATTAGGCCATATTTCAAGTTGTTTTCTTGTGTCATTCACAACCTCATACATAATTGAAATGTGTCATCAATAGATGCAGTAAAATCCTCATTTCATCCATTTGTAATCTTGAGTGTGTACAAATGTAACCAACAGGATTCGACATGGATGTGTAGAATGTGCACATGTACAGGAGCGAGGACTATATTGTGCTCTGTAATGAGGGGCGACTGTGGCACAGGAGGTAGAGCAGGTCGTCCAATGATCCATGGGTCGGCGGTTCGAATCCCGGCTCCTCCTCCTCCTGTCTACATGTCGAAGTGTCCTTGGGCAAGACTCTGAACCCCAAATTGCTCCCGATGTGCTGGTTGGTGCCTTGCATGGCTTCCGCCGCAATCGGTGTATGAATGTGTGTGTGTGAATGGGTGAATGTAATGCACAATCTATGTAAAGCGCCTTGGATAAAGGCGCTATATAAATGCACCATTTACCATTTATGAGTGGCTTGGATGTGTTGTGTAGAAATTGCAGGACATGGACGAGAGGCGAGTGAGGAAGTTATCCCAGGGTTACATCTTGTTCTCGGATACGGAGAAGCATGTGATGCCCATCATTGGAAAGTGCCTGGAGGGTGTTACTAAAGCCGGCAATAATGTCAATGAGCGTAATGTAAGTTGGCCATTCAAATAATGACCTAATAAAACACACACACACACACACACACACACACACACACACACACACTCGCCTGATAACGGAGCACTAAATGTAAAGGTAAATATTTGTATTACTATACTTGTGAGCACATAACAATTTTAGAAATGCCATTTTTACCTGTTCTTTTGCCATTTGTAGCCTTAACCTAGCTAAAGCCTGAATTAACCTAGCTAAAGCCTGAATTACCAGTACACAGAATTGCATAATACTCACTTGTGCAACTAAGTATACATCAGGCATAACCCTAACCTTTAAATGAAGCCTCTAAATGCCTAATCCTAACCCCAGTGTGGAACGTTTTCTAATTGTAAACCCAACTCTTAAAAATACATTTTACACATAAAACCACCATGTTTTCTGAAATTGTCCTCACAATGTCTTTCTCAAATGATGCTACACTTATGGGTACATTTGGCCCCCTCACAAGTACACATCACATCACACACTCACACAGAGGCTTCAGAGAGC
The DNA here is from genome assembly GCF_964188405.1 of Protomyctophum parallelum. Classification (NCBI taxonomy): domain Eukaryota; kingdom Metazoa; phylum Chordata; class Actinopteri; order Myctophiformes; family Myctophidae; genus Protomyctophum; species Protomyctophum parallelum. The sequence goes on along the minus strand of NC_139708.1, from coordinate 2,306,911 downwards.
ACAATAGTTGGTGTCTCAGTCCATGAAGATTACAGTTTGAAATTCACCCAAAAACCTTTTTCTACTTTCCGTGAATCCCTCAGGATTCGTTGGCTCTAATAGAGCAGAACAAGTCTGGGTTTGAGCGTCCTGGGGACCTGGACTTTGAGGATTACAGTCAGGGAATAAACCGGACATCCTCAGAGAGCAGTCTGGGCACCCCGAAAGGAGCCATGGACCTTCTGGGAAAGAACCGCAACAAGAACTTCTGGCTGTTCAGCAAGAAGAGTAAGGTAGGATCTTGATGGCCAACAGAGCACCATGGCTGGTTTATCTATCTGACATGGCACAGAGCACCATGGCTGGTTTATCTATCTGACATGGCACAGAGCACCATGGCTGGTTTATCTATCTGACATGGCACAGAGCACCATGGCTGGTTTATCTATCTGACATGGCACAGAGCACCATGGCTGGTTTATCTATCTGACATGGCACAGCAGTGTTTCCCAAATGTTTGGCTCACACAATTTGTTTTTTGTTGTGTCATATATGTAAGGTTCAAATAAAGTGTGTTGTCAGAAAGTCCCGTTTGTTTGCACTGTGAAAGCCGTAAGCACAAACGAACCCTGATGCGGACCAAACAAATTCTGCTCCACCACAAATCGGGGATCTCGGTTGACTTCCAACAGCACCAGAGTTCGGTTCACTTTAGGGGTGAACATAATCCGACCCGACATTATGATTATAATGGATATCGTCGATACAAATTGATTACAAATTGTAATCTATAGGTGTATTAGGTCAGCTTTATGAATGGTTTTTCTTATGTAAATTTATCCAACATTGTACACAAATTATGTTTTAATGGATAATACCTGCCAAATCCTTAATTTATTATGACTATTAAACAAATGGGAATAATTTAAACATAATTACGCAAGCCAGTTGCAGCTGCAAAATTACATGACCACTGGCTAAAAGATTGCCCCATCATTAATCTGACTATATTTACCATTGTTTATTCCATTAAATCAATGTGTTGCCTAAAGCGGAATTCCATTGTAGTACCCAGCAATTAAGGAGACAGCTTGTTCGCTCAGGGCAGGATACGGTCGCTAAAATAAAGGTTTCTGTGTATACACATTAATTACATGATGAATTGTGAACTGTTGTATATATAGGGTAGGCTATGATGAACTGAAGTTGCTAGCTGCAGCACACGCTATTCTTTTCATAGTAGGCTACACAGTGTTGGTACTACAATCAATCTGTGCTTGACGGGTGATCTGGGTATACTGTACTGTACTGTACAACAGCACAATGGCTTTGATGTGTTATTGCTTTGCAGCACAGCTCAAGACGCTGACAGAGATGACTACCTCCCTCTATTATCCCATTCTGACCTGAGATCAGATTCATACGAGGTTTCCGCCGGACACACACTGGTCTGATGAACCCATTCTGACCTGAGATCAGATTCTAAAAATGTCAGTCGCTCTTCGATTTTTCAAAAATAGCAGACCTACAAGCTCGTATCGCGCCACTCGGTGGCGCGATATGAGCTTGTAGATCTGCTATTTTTCAATAGATAAAGCATAACATGATGCCGACACCAAAATGGGTGCCCGGTCAGAATGGGTTATTCGATAGAGCAGACTTTGGCAACCTTTTTGACCTTCCGAAGTTCCCTGTTTTTATTTTCTTGATTGTCAGCGTGCCATATCAACGATACGTTTAATCGATAGAGCAGACTTTGGCAACCTTTTTGACCTTCCGAAGTTCCGTGTTTTTATTTTCTTGATTGTCAGCGTGCCATATCAACGATACGTTTAATTATGACACCCATCAAAATAAGATTTATTTTTACAACTGATTTTGATTGTCCATAAATATAACCATCTGTTTGTCGTTTGCACGATTTCTTTCTCATCAGGATATTGTAATGGTCATTATATTCAGAGCAATGACCCCACCTATCTCCCAGACCCCCTCCCTAGTCAGAGTTCAGAGTTTGAATGAATGTAGAATGATGTGCATGAGGATGTACAGTAATTTGCACATGGATGTGAGGGGACTCTCTCACTATTATGCCATTTAGTGTGCCAGTGATTACCCTCCCCTGTGCCTAACTGTTGCCTACCCCTGCTAGGAGCAGTTTGGATTTGGAGGTAAAAGAAAACCCTGCCATAGAACAGTGTCAGTGGTTCCCAACCTTTTATGGATCAGTGCCCACTTTAACCCATTCTGACCTGAGATCAGATTCATACGAGGTTTCCGCCGGACACACACTGGTCTGATGGACCCATTCTGACCTGAGATCAGATTCTAGAAATGTCAGTCGCTCTTCGATTTTTCAAAAATAGCAGACCTACAAGCTCGTATCGCGCCACTCGGTGGCGCGATATGAGCTTGTAGATCTGCTATTTTTCAATAGCTAAAGCATAACATGATGCCAACACCAAAATGGGTGCCCGGTCAGAATGGGTTAACCTTTTAAAACTGGGAAAGCATCTGTGTCATTTTAGAATTCAGAGTTGGTTATTCAAAAATATCAGCTGCTATTTTTTATCGTTTTTGAGAAAACGTGAAATATTTGATTTTGAATGATTTCGATTTTCTTCTTCTTTTTAATGTATATTTTTATTTTAAGTAGGGATGCACCGAAAGGGAAATTCTTGGCCGAAACCGAATATAGGAAACAGTTGGCCGAAAACCGAATACCAAATATATTATAAAATTATATTATAAAATATATTATACATCTTTTTTCCTACCATTGCTGTCATGGCCGTACCTTAAAGCTACCTGATTTATGGCAAAATAAATGGTTATGGCAAAACTTAACTTAAATAATAATCACTATTATGGGTCCATGAAACATTTATTCAGCCCTTTTGAATGCATTAATTGCATACACTATTCAGTGATATATTTTCTGCCTATTAGGGCCGAAACCAAATGGGCCATGCCATGTTCTGCCAAACATTTTCTGCGGCCGGATATTCGGTGCATCACTATAGTTAAAATAGTATGTTTATACAGAGTAAGTAAAGACTAAATAATCTCTCAATCACCTGGTAACGACTGTGACACAGTCCTGTAGCTGAAAGGTCAGAAGGTCAGTCCTTGTAACCACAATGTTTCCAGCCAGACGGGTCTAGTCCAGAATTCCACTTAAGAACTATTATATACTTTGTTGTACAACAAATAGCGAAGATAGTTGACCTACAAGCTTGTAGATGTTTGGAAAGTTTGAAAGATTTAGAAAGCTTTTGCCTATAATGCCATGTTGAAAGTGGTTATCACTTAACATACCTACACCCGCACAGTATCATTGGTATGAATGAACTGAATATCGCTGTTTTAGTATCCTCACTTAACCCATTAACCTGAGTTTGATTCTACAAATGTTATGTTATGGTTATGGCTAAACTTAACTTAAATAATAATCACCATTATGGATCCATAAAAAGTTTGAATGCATTAATTGCATACACTATTCGTGATATATTTTCTGCCTATTTGGGCCGAAACCGAATAGGCCGAAAATGCATTTTTAGCCATTTTCCGCCGAATATTTTCTGCGGCCGAATATTCGGTGCATCACAAATTTTAAGGGAATTTTGAATTTATTAACACAAATCTTCTCTTCTGGCACAAAACATTTTCATATGGGGGCGGGTCCCCGGCAAAATACATATAACTTTGGGGACACGATACCAGCAAAAGTTGGTACAGATTTCGAAGGCCTTTGTACAGCCTCAGGTCTGTGGAGAAAATGAAATGGATTTTTACGTCTGACTGACTCCAACGCCGGTGCCAAACAGAACACTGCTAAGCTAATCAGAGAAAGCCAAAGAGTTTTTGCCGTGAGCCACGTACCGAGCGCCACAGTAATTGAAAGAGAATGCGTACCCTACGGTAGGCTACTGTGCTGCGATCTGTTGTGTGCAGATGTCATTGGTATCATATCTGCTGTGTTATCATGGTGATGTACTGCGGGATGGCAAAAAGTGAGCGACGACTTGTGAACCCTGAAACAGGGAAGGATTAACCCTGAAGTTACCTTATTAATTGCATCCAGCTTCATAGCCTAGTAGTAGTAGAGTGACAGTCCCATGGACTGTGATTTGCATAGTGCAATGTGAACGCTTACCCAACCAGTTTGGTGTGATTGGCATAGTGCAATAGAGCACCGAAGTCTGACGTCACTTTCAGTAGAGGGCGTCAGTCCCCAGGTTCATGTATTTGTTTAGTTGCATTGAAATCCCCATTGAGGCGATTTTAGATCGACTCATATAACAACTGTGTTTGAAAAATAAACATGTCACCCCGGCCGCTTCACTCATATGGATATGAAGAATCAACTGACTGAGAGAAAACGTTATTGTTACTGCTGCTGAATTAGTTAGATTTTCGCTAGAAGCAGACTGTATCATATATGAGTGACTGACTGTTGCAAACGATACAGAGACACCTCCCTGACAATAACGCCGAGACAGCTTGTTTATTTTTGGACCACAACGCTTATAGTAGACGATATTAAGATCACCCCATGTTATTCTCCATAGAGAAATTACTTCCGCGAACCAGGGGAATCGAAGGGATGAGCGAGTTACGTCAGGACTTCGGTGCTCAATGTGAACGCTTACCCAACCAAATTATAAAGGCAACAATAGCTGCCATATAAAATATATGAGAAATGTTCTTGATCAGATATTAGAAAAGAAAAACCATTCAATACGTACGTATATATGTATTTTTATAAGTTTGGGTCCCGGGGCAACACCATAATTAACTTTTGGACCTTGAGCTTAAACGTTTGGGAAACGCTGGTTTACAGTATGATGTCATTGTTCACCTCCTTTCTATCACTAAATGACAGGATCATATTATAAAATCAATGGCCAATCAGTCTCATGATGTGAGGGGATTCCTAGAAGGTCACTGTGAATCAGATATGGGTCAGATTTGGTGAGCCAGGGGGCCAGCCAATCAGAGCCCAGGAAATCCCCTCTTACTGAGAGCTCTCATGATCGACCTGTGGTGGTGCGTGACACACACACACACACACACACACACACACACACACACACACACCGAAAACCCTCTCCTCACTAAAGCTCATCATCGTAATGAATGAGGCTTCCTCTTTATTACCTATGCAGTGCATTGAAAGACAACACACACACACACACACACACACACCTTTCTAGAACAGGTCTTTTGCATGACTCTGTCCCAGCCTGGCTGTGAGTGAATAAGCCTTGTCCCCTGCCCTCTGCCTCTGCTGTGCAGTTTCCAATAGGTCAAGCATTCTGCTGTGCTTGTGCTTTCATCAGCACGGGGCACAAACAACATTGACTGTCCCTCTGCAGGCATCCACAAACACACTGCTTCCATTCTACGGCCCGGAGAACCCTAGCATTATGACTCGCATCATCACAATAACATCTTTGTGTCGACCCGCCAGGGATGACACTAGTTCTGGGAGGTCAGATCTCGACGTCCATTCATGCAGTCAAGTTTTTAGATATTATCGTCGACTTTGCTGTACCATTTGCTCTGTGGCGCCCTGTTCGGGGCCAAGAGAGCATCCACCGCCCCGTTTAAAGATCGCAGATCGTGTTGGCCTGGGCCGTGGCTCAGCGGTCCAGGCACCTTGGCTGGTCATCCAGTCTGGCAGTGTGCCGCGGGTTCGACTCCCGATCCCGACGGCCTTTACTGCATGTTGTCTTCCCCCTATCTCTCTCCCCCAGTTCCTGTCAGCCTACTGTCTGTCCCTCCATAAAAAATGTAAAATAAAGGCGAAAGCCACAACAAAAAAAAAGATTAAAAAAAAAAGAAAAAAGATTGCAGATTCGTTATCTCTGAAGACCATTCATTCTATAGAATGTTCTTGCTATAGGGCTGCCCGGGTTAGTCCAAAATTAACCTATGAGACATGAGTTACTGACTGCTAACTAGCTTCCATAACTGACAACTCTCCTACCCCACCACCACACCCCGCGGCCGACCCCAGCTTGACGACCCCCGTCTCTGTTCCCTCCTTCCAGCCGCCCTTCCCCTTTCTGCATGTCTCACTGGTCGTACTTATATTTGTGCAGTCTCTGACGTCCTGTGTGTGTGTGTGTGTGTGCGTGTGCGTGTGCGTGTGTGTGTGTGTGTGCGTGTGTGTGTGTGTGTGTGTGTGTGGGGCACACTGCTTTTGTGTCATCAGTCATGCTCTCCCCATTAGCTCTGTAGCTGTAGCCGGAATAGCAGACTGAACGTCAGGGTTGTGTCTCGTATCTGCTTGAGTGAACCATTAGTTTACATTGACTCGTTCCTCCGAACCCCCAATCCTTTTCTACCCCCCCCCCCCCCCCCCCCCCCCCCACACACACACACACACACACACACACACCCCTCCCACTCTCCATTAACTCCAAAGCAGAAAGTAGAGCCTTCCCTGTAGGCGCACACATAATGACAGCCCTGTACTACCACCCCTGACTGAGGTTTCTGTACCTTTTTATAGATGGCCATAACTGTCTCAGTGTTGTCAGAAGTGCGGCGTGCGAGTGAGTCTGCCCGTGTAATTTAGCTAATGGCTCGCAACCCACCGCTGCTCAATTAAGTCGTTCAGCTGACACTGAAGGATCAGCCAGAGTACAGCGGTTGGTTCACTGCAGCTTGGGTTTTAACCTCATACGAGGTTTCCGCCGGACACACACTGGTCTGATGAACCCATTCTGACCTGAGATCAGATTCTAAAAATGTCAGTCGCTCTTCGATTTTTCAAAAATAGCAGACCTACAAGCTCGTATCGCGCCACTCGGTGGCGCGATATGAGCTTGTAGATCTGCTATTTTTAAATAGCTAAAGCATAACATGATGCTGACACCAAAATGGGTGCCCGGTCAGAATGGGTTAATTGAAGCTTCCTCCAAAAGCTCACGGTGGGCATTCTTAATACAATTTGAAAAATATGTTGGCCAATCTATCTTCCACACCAATTAATCAATTTACCATAACTGAACAAATATTCACATTGTGATGCGTTCTGTACTTGTAGATTTCTTTCACCCAAAATAGGGATTCAATGGTTAAAGTGGTTAATCCGGATATTTATGATACCCTACTCTGTATTTCAATATTTATCTTTCATTGTGTGTGTGTGTGTGTGTGTGTGTGTGTGTGTGTGTGTGTGTGTGTGTGTGTGTGTGTGTGTGTGTGTGTGTGTGTGTGTGTGTGTGTGTGTGTGTGTGTGTGTGTGTGTGTGTGTGTGTGTGTGTGTGTGTGTGTGTGTGGGGCTGGTAATTGAGATTGCTGATCAGGTTGAACCAATGAAACAATGGTTAGCTCTGAGCTAGAGCTCGCACAGCAAAATCCAGAGTTTTTGTTCCTGACTGGAAACGACATGGGGCTCGCCTAAAAATGCTTCCAACACCTAAGTTGAAAATATTTCAGATCTCAGCAAGCAGATAAAAAAACATCACATATGTGCAAGTGCAAAATAAATGCTCAGTGCCTTTTTGGGGTTTATAAAAACCACTGTGCTCCCAATTCAATGAAATTAAACGATTCAAAATGCGCTCAGGAAAAGAGAGTTAACATGACACTTCAGTATCATCTGTGCCCTCTACCCTTTATCCTGGCTTGTGTTGTTGTGTTGGGCTAATTTATACATACCAGTGGCGTACGGACTTGACTATAGGCCCCAGTTCAAATATTTTGTTTAGCCCCCCCCCCCCCCCCCCATGTATGATGCGTCTCATATCATTGTACCAAAACGCAGAAGACCGGTGACTGTACCTTCCTTGAACTGTACCTAAGCAATCTGTAATAACATTTTCAATCAATCAATCAATCAGTGGCAGTCAGTGACTCAAGTACCCCCTGCTATATTATAGCACAACATAATGTTATATCATTGACCTTAACCCATTCTGACCTGAGATCAGATTCATACGAGGTTTCCGCCGGACACACACTGGTCCTGATGAACCCATTCTGACCTGAGATCAGATTCTAAAAATGTCAGTCGCTCTTCGATTTTCAAAAATAGCAGACCTACAAGCTCGTATCGCGCCACTCGGTGGCGCGATATGAGCTTGTAGATCTGCTATTTTTAAATAGCTAAAGCATAACATGATGCTGACACCAAAATGGGTGCCCGCCCAGAATGGGTTAAAGGGCGTTATTGCGAACGCAGTGAGCCACTTACTATGAGACCCTGCTGCTCATGTCTGTGTATGTGTGTGTCTGTCCCGCTGTGACACCACCCGCCCGCCACCAGAGGGCGCAGCTGTAGCACACACACACACACACACACACACACACAGGGCGCAGCTGTAGCACACACACACACACACACACACACACACACACACACACACACACACACACACACAACCACACACACACACGAGCTGCGTTCGCTTCCCGCGTTTGCGCGTCTTACTTGTATCAACAATCAATCAATAGGATGATTTCAATAAAAATGTTATGTCTGTAGGAGTGCAGGGCTGCAGCCTGCAGGCTATCAGAAGTTACTTTGGACAGATGGGAAAAAACGTTAAACTTGCAGAGTGGTGGATTACTTTCCCTGGGTTACATCTTCTGATAGTTGTACTTGAATGTTGACATGAAATAATAATCCCGTCTAGTGTTTCATTAGCACGAACATGACAAAATAGTGTTGTTATGCTGCTGATCAATGTGATCATGAACACATGCGTTGTGAGGTTACGGTAAAGATACCAAGAAGGACTGGCCAGTGATGGCACTGTTATGCATCAAGGTGTGTGTGTGTGTGTGTGTGTGACAGTGTGTGTGTGCTCATTCTCAGTTGTCTATGTGCGTGTATTGTGTTTATCATGCAGTGTTGTCTTCCTGCCTGTGTGGTCATGTGCTTCGAGGTGTTGTTGACAGTGTCTCTTTCTTTCCCATGTCACCTGTTTGTTTTTACCCTCCCCTCCACATCCAACCCCCTCCCCCCCCCCCCCATCCCATCCCCCATGGATGTCTCCACCTTGTCTCCCCAGCTCTGTCCCTACACGCTTCCCCCCTTCTCGCCCCCCCCTCACCCCCACACCCGCTAACGGACCCCCCTCCCCCAAGTTTGCCCGGGACCCTCTGTCATACTGTTTGAAGGAGATCAATAAGACAGTCAAACCCAGAATCTCCTCCTTCCGGACCCTTCGGAGATCGGTGAGTCACCCAGGCCAGGGGCAGTTGGGTCGGGGGGGGGGGGTGGTGTCATCATCATGAGTGACCTCCTCCGCTCTTGGTGCAACATGTCGTTTATCTCTTCAAATGTGTAGGATTCAATTAATGTGCTGAAATGACCGTCAAACAACTATAATATAGACCCCACTGCCCAGACTCATTCTTTAACCCCTAAACCATTTTTGGGCTATTAGAAAGAAAACAGACGTTCTAGATGCTAACAATGCATTGTGGCGTCATGTGAGCCTCTATTCTAGAGTGGCTATTTTCGAAGAACTTTGAAAATGTTTTTGAAACGGTGAAGAATTGTAAAATAATTTGAGACATTTTGTGAAGGAGAAAGTGGTTAATTTCATGTTTTATAGTACACGGCAACATCGCCTGTTGTAAAAGAATTTGCCAAATGCTAAGGTTATTGTCACATGGTTAAATGCTAAGGTTAATAGGACAAATGCTAAGGTTAAGGTTAAGGTTAAATGCTAAGGTTATTGTCACATGGTTAAATGCTAAGGTTAATAGGACAAATGCTAAGGTTAAGGTTAAGGTTAAATGCTAAGGTTATTGTCACATGGACACATTAAGGTTATTGTCACATGGACTACTACACAATTCTGTCTGTTTCTCTGCCCCCCACCCCCCCCCCCTCGCAGAAATTCACACCAGAGAAGATCATGGTAATTCTTGGT
>NC_139708.1:2135311-2296830 GCF_964188405.1 Protomyctophum parallelum | reverse complement strand
TTCGGAACACTACATGAATCTCTCCCCAATGGGACCATTCACAACAAAAACCACAGCACTAAAGGCAGGACCATTGGTGTGTTTGTGAGCGGACCATGGCTAACAAAGGGTTGCTTTGATTTCTTCATAGACACGTGCTCATGTGTTTTTGTCACCAATGTGGGGAGAGAAGCGGCGCTAACAGTTTGTTCTGCCAGGCTTACAATAGTCATTGTAATCCCGTAAGCCACCTAAACCACACATTTTTATATTATCATTATTGACGAGTTCTCACTTTTTTGCATTTGTGGTTAGGAAAGGAGCTGCAGGGATTGTTTGTGAATGGATTTGAGGCACAGTTATGGTTGGAAGTGCTAGCCCTGCCACAGGCTGGTAAGTAATTTGCTTCCTAGAGAGGAGCTAGCGTGCTGCTGCCACTTCTACACTGGTGCCGAAGCCGGTTACGCTTAGGGGGAAAGTTACCTCACTTTTGTTAATATTTATGAAAAAAAACAAAAAAAAAAAAAAAAAGAAACCACCAGACATGCACTCTGTCACTCTGATGGTGTGAATGTTCCACATCCCAAAGATTTTTGAGCACAGAATAATTTAAACCAATACAAGAACTTTCAAATCCCAATTCTAAGAAGCATTTGGAAGACTGAGCTCTGTTACAGTGCCCTTGCTAATAGTTGGAATGAAGACCATAAGTGTTTACAGACTTCTAGGCTCATTGTTTTCGGCCAGCGACGCCGTCGCAGAGCGAGGTGTCAGGAGGCGTTAAGTGTGAACTCGTTTGTGGGAAGTCGCCTTTTTCTGAATTTCTAGCCATCTGAGGTCAAAGATGTTGACCTCACTCAACATGATGGGACCTGCATGCACATGGTGGCAGTAGTAACAACATGATGGGACCTGCATGCACATGGTGGCAGTAGTAACAACATGATGGGACCTGCATGCACATGGTGGCAGTAGAACAACATGATGGGACCTGCATGCACATGGTGGCAGTAGTAACAACATGATGGGACCTGCATGCACATGGTGGCAGTAGTAACAACATGATGGGACCTGCATGCACATGGTGGCAGCAGTAACAACATGATGGGACCTGCATGCACATGGTGGCAGTAGTAACAACATGATGGGACCTGCATGCTCATGGTGGCAGCAGTAACAACATGATGGGACCTGCATGCTCATGGTGGCAGTAGTAACAACATGATGGGACCTGCATGCACATGGTGGCAGTAGTAACAACATGATGGGACCTGCATGCTCATGGTGGCAGTAGTAACAACATGATGGGACCTGCATGCACATGGTGGCAGTAGTAACAACATGATGGGACCTGCATGCACATGGTGGCAGCAGTAACAACATGATGGGACCTGCATGCTCATGGTGGCAGTAGTAACAACATGATGGGACCTGCATGCACATGGTGGCAGTAGTAACAACATGATGGGACCTGCATGCACATGGTGGCAGTAGTAACAACATGATGGGACCTGCATGCACATGGTGGCAGTAGTAACAACATGATGGGACCTGCATGCTCATGGTGGCAGTAGTAACAACATGATGGGACCTGCATGCTCATGGTGCAGCAGTAACAACATGATGGACCTGCATGCTCATGGTGGCAGTAGTAACAACATGATGGGACCTGCATGCACATGGTGGCAGTAGTAACAACATGATGGGACCTGCATGCTCATGGTGGCAGCAGTAACAACATGATGGGACCTGCATGCACATGGTGGCAGTAGTAACAACATGACGGGACCTGCATGCACATGGTGGCAGTAGTAACAACTGGTCAGATGACCATCATCTTCAGTTAGGTTTCAACCGTTGCTTTGAACCGTCGACAGGACCACAGCTCACATTTTCTAATGGTTTAGAATCTTATGTTTGTACTGAAAACATATAATTTATTAAGGATGTGTATGTCACTCAAGGTAAGAATTTCAAGTTTTAACAGATATTTTAGTTTGTTTCTCAAGCTCTCTCTTTCCCGTTTGCGTGGCACACAGTAGGCTGTTTTTAGCCACACAAATGAGTAGATAATACAGACATAAAATGTACAATGTTAAGACTTTATTGTATTTATGTAATAAATAATATATATTTTAGCTATCACAACACCACTATTGTCTTATTAGCTTTATAACCATTTAAATAAAGATTGTTGTTACATTGTGAGCAGATAACTGAAAGACCCTTGTGATAAGACTTATTTTTACCTTTTTTATTTTTATTTGCTTCACGCTCTCTTGTATAAATCCTTGTCTTGTTTTATGTTGTCTTTGAGCCAGGCGGGAGGATCACTCTTCATCTAACTGACTCACAGGTCTTGGTGCCTTTTTCAGGTTAAAAGCATTTACATACAAAATGTCTTCTGTTTTCAAGACTAAAATAAATGTAAAGTACATTTCAAAGTCTTGGTCATGATTTATTCGTTTTGATCTCTTTAGAAATTGAACGGTGATTATCACCCTTTTCAGTTTGTGACTCGTGACCCCCAAAATAATCATATTTGAACTGTGGACCCCCCCACCCTGATAAGCCACTTGGAGTTGCAGCCTGCAGGAGTTGAGGCGTTAAATGTAGTTAGACTTGGTTCCACCGATAAATATTGTGAAAATTATATATATATATGTACGTACGATCTAGAAGCTCACAATGCCTCGCACTGAGCTTGTAGGGAGAGACAAGACAAACTGACATATTGAGCCATACAACACACAGTATGCCATCCACCTATCGACCTTTACATTTAGTAGATCCTGTGATCTTTTGTGGCTAGATGTAATTTCCTGGAGTCTAGTAGGACTATATAGTAAATAATTATAAAGAAATCGGCGTAACATTTTGTACACGCAACATTTAGCCACTTGTTTGAATGCCCCTGCTCCTCTGTCAAAAATAGCTAAAATCGCTAAAACTAAAGAAAGCAGCAAATGAAATAAAATGAACAATGATATTTTACTTTCTCTAATAACAACCTAATACATGAACCTTGTTTAAAAAAAAACAAAAAAACATTGAAAGTTGTCCTTTAAATTCTCACTTGACTGTCATGGGGAGCCCCCCAAAGCAGTCCAACCCACAGGTTGAGAACCACTGAAGACTACCTTTCCCCTCATTTGTTCTTGTGAAAGCTGCATCCTAGAAAGCTTAATCTCTTGCACATGCAGTCTATCCACAGTAGGTGGCAATGTTGCTTCAATGTTAGGTGTTTAGGCTGCCCATTTAATCAACTACATTTGATTAAAATGAACTTCAAATCCATATTGTGTATAATGGGCACTATAATGCCAATCTGGAGCACACATCTCTCTCAACCTCCTGGTGATTACAATTGAGCTGGTCAAACATCAATCAGGCCATCGGGGATTAAAATGTTGACTATTTTTTTTTTCAACCGCCAAGAAGGATCAGTGGATTGAGAAACATCACAGCATATCGCTGCAGTGGTCTGCTCCGGAAGTGACCACCAGCAGAGTTCTTGGTTGGCATTGAGTGACTGACTGGTCATTTGATTGATGAGTGTCATTTGTATGCAAAGCCGTTTGTTAAAGGTCAGCGTTTCCACATGAAGGCTGACCACTATGCTATAGTTGCAGTAAAACTGGTGGTTGCTGGGGAAAACCATGCACTGCATCACTCAGCACCAGAGTCTGCCACACAGTGATGTGGACACTGATGGGGCCGAGCTGCTGTGTGTGACACAGTCCTGCCAGATGTGGATCTGAAAGGCCTTGAGCCTCCTAAAATAATCACATTTGATTTGAACTGGGGACCCCCCTAAAATAATCACATTTGATTTGAACTGGGGACCCCCCTAAAATAATCACATTTGATTTGAACTGGGGACCCCCTAAAATAATCACATTTGAACTGCAGTATATTTGCCTATATTAGCATTTTGCCAATTTCTTATATTATTTGCCAATTTGGCTAATGTTCGACCAGTTTTTCTTTTTGTTTCCTGATCTACAGGTTGAGAACCACTGAACTAAGTGAACTAAGTGATTCAACTGAACCACTGAACTAAGTGAACCACTGAACTAAGTGAACCACTGAACTAAGTGATCTGAACTAAGTGATTCTCAAAGTTTTACAATTCAAGGTTAGCATGTTCAATATGATACTCCATTTGATACTATTTAATACATATATATATATATATATATATTTCTGTTATTTGAATTTAGTTCCATTTGTACACTGAGTTTCAGACCCTTAAGGTCAAATTATTTTGTACATTTTATTTGGACCCCTGGTGGTCCCCAGGCCTGATGTTGAGAAACAGGGCTACACTACTGTTGTCCCAGCTTTCCACATATTGTAATCTACTTTTATCCACTGTAGGGTTTGGGAAAGACTTGCTCCAGTGGTTTGGAAAGTACAGGCTTAGGAATGATCCCGTGGGAGATGGCTTTCCCATGAATGTACAGATACACCACAGAATATTATGAAGTACATGACACCATCTTCTCTTACACTATACTATCCTTTAAAGAAAATATTAAAACTGTCTAATGGATTAATATGGGATCAAGAGATGTTTAATATGGGCAGGGTGACATTCTCCATAGATTGCAATTTGGAGTTTCTCATATCCATCGAACCAATACAGATGAGCCAAATAATTAACAAAACATTGATTTTTCTTTTACTTTACAAATTAGATCAACTACAGAAAATAGATTGCTCATGACTTTGACTGAATGAACTGAGATGTAGGTATTTTGTCCTTGCCTAGAGTCCACCAAATGGCTTTTTCCTAAGTCTTTAATGTGCTGGGAAACTTTAATTGGTAACTACCTATGCATTATAGATCACACTACAGGCATATGAGCGTGAAACAACATGAAATTGTGCATTAAGAGCATGGGGAAAAGGGAGGAACATCCATCTTGGTTCCATAATTCATACTTTAAGTGTGTTGATTTAATCAAATGTGCTACTAACATGAAGTAATCAGATGAGATGAATCTGTTGTTGCGTGGTGGTTGAAATGAGTGATGATGTCGGGCCTACTGCACATCATATTGAGATTAAATGAATGCCCTACTTCGTCATTCTACAGTGTCACAAAAAAACTCATCGTGAAAGTGGTTACGTCTGCAGGTTTTATAAATAGTGAACCAAATTTAAAGTATTAACAAGAGCTTGTGACTACTACTAGTAACCACATTGGAGCAAATGGAACACAGAATCTTATTCCCCATTTCCTGGAAGATTTGGACATACAAGGTTTCCACCTGACAGCGATGGCATGCTATATGTACACTGTACATATAGCACATACATTGTACAGTATAGTGCCATAGTTACAGAACGTGTCTGTCTGGCCGTCTGTGTGTGTGAATAATATTTTGTTCCACAATGGATGTTTTGTTGTTACTAATGTGGATGGGGCCTGCTCACCTCTCCATTAAGCCGTCCTCGCTCATTTCATTTTATGGCTCAGACACTTCAGCCTTTTACAATGACCCCTCTCTTAAATTGCAGCAACCTGATGATCATTAATAATTATTCCAAGTCAGATGAATGCAAGAGCAATATTGACAAAACACAGATGTTAATAATCAAGCTGTGGTAACGTATAAGGCTCTGTCACTCATAGACTGCAGCCTTTTTCTGTGGTGTGTGCATCTACAAAATGAGCAAATTATTTCTGTGCCTATAGTGCACCAGAGGTAATTAAAAGATTTAATAACCATATCTGCCAAAAAAAGGGCAAAACTAGCATGTGCTTAAATTCATATTTAGAAAATGTTTCAGATGTCAAAAATGTCTGAGATGATAGAATGGTGATGGTTGATGATGGTCATGGGGAAGGGGAACCTTCTGAAACCTTCCTGGGCAAAGATAATATTAAAAAAATTGTCAAAATGACCTCTCAGACCTTCTAGTGTTAAATGGCAGATCTATGGCATGACTGGCATGTGGCATCTAGTACAGGCAGATCTACAAGCTCACAATGCAACGTTGAGCATATGGGGTTGTGAGATTTTCAAATAGCCGATGTATTTAGGGTTTAGTGGTAAACTGACCCCATATTGAGAACCAGTGTTATAGATGACCCTATGTCCTTTAGGGCAGAACCACACCACTGTCATACATATATAGATTATCACCTGGGCATTAATCATTGCCTGAGCTTATCAACCGAGTGCAGGGCAGGCATATCTGAAAGGTTGGATATTATTATTTTATCTTAATATAACTTGTATTGATCCCAGTGGGGGAATTTGTTCTCTGCATTTGACCCAGCCTATACCATTCGGAGCAGTGGGCTGCTGCGTGACGGCACTCTGGGAGCGATAGCATTCATTGTCCTGCTCAAGGACATTTCAACACCAAGCCAAGGGGAGCCAGGGATTGAACCCGGGAACTTTCTAGTTCCCAGACGGCCACTGTTCTCCCCTCAGCTGCCACCTTTAACCCATTCTGAACGGGCACCCATTTTGGTGTCAGCATCATGTTATGCTTTAGCTATTGAAAAATAGCAGATCTACAAGCTCATATCGCGCCACCGAGTGGCGCGATACGAGCTTGTAGGTCTGCTATTTTTGAAAAATCGAAGAGCGACTGACATTTTTAGAATCTGATCTCAGGTCAGAATGGGTTAATCAGACCAGTGTGTGTCCAGTGGAAACCTCGTATGAATCTGATCTCAGGTCAGAATGGGTTAAAACAACAGTAGTGGGCCAGGGCCATATGGCTCAGTGGTTCAGGCACCTTGGCTGGTAATCCAGTCTGGCAGTGTGCCGCGGGTTCGATTCCCGATGGCCTTTACTGCATGTCTTCCCTCCATCTCTCTCCCCATTTCCTGTCAGCCTATACTGTCTGTCCCTCCATAAAAAATATAAAATAAGGCGAAAGCAACAGTAGTGATGATATCTGGTGGTCATTTGTTCATTGTATACCCAATTACCCATAGACTAATTTATTCATGAAAGCCAACAATAAAATGACATTTGATAAACACATTACATTAATAGATTAACATTACTGTCAATGAGGAACTCCTCTTGTATCATCAGGCTTTGATTCCCCAATGGTGTGGGGAGAGAGTTGATTTGATTTTAATCATGTTAATTGGCCCCACCTGGAGGGCCTTTTCAACAGTCGTTATTGCTATTTGTTTATTCATTTTTTATACAATTTATACATTTGACAACTTGTGAATAAGTTCATTTAGAATTCTGGACTTTAACTTGTAACAAGAGTATTTCTACAATATAGTATTGATACTTTTACTTAAGTAAAACATGTGAATACTTTTCCCACCACTGCCTTTGTTGGTACACTACACTACACAGCCATTCTCACAGAATGTTGCTGTTGTACTGTACCTAAACTCCAGTGTCTCCTCAACTGTGAATTCTACAAAACTGCCCGCAGCTGTTTGGTTTTCTGAGTTTCATCCATGTTTGACATTGTGAGTTCATTAAACCCTGTACATATGCTTCATTGACCGGGGTCCCCCAGTGGTCTGTACTTGCTTGGTCCTACCCTCTAGTCTACACCAAATGTCTTCAGCAAAAATAGCTGTTCTACAAGCTCACAAGGACCCCTTTGGTTCCCTTTTTTTTTTTTTTTTGCAATACAATAAATCATTGTCTTCGTGTAAGTACTCAATTGGGGAAGTTTCATGGTGATAACAATCTAATATAGGTCTGGTTTTGCCTACTCAATTCATAATTAACGTTTCAATTTTGGAGCTCTGGCTCATGGACTAAAAACCAAAAAGAACTGAACCGGTTCCCATTGGGAACCAACCGGTGGAAAAGGGGCCAAGGAGTCACATTGCGAGAGCTTGTGAGCTTGTGGATTGGCTCTGTTCACCTATTTTGTTGGAATGTTTACCTTATGACATTGCCAGAATATGGTTCAAGAGGTTAACTGGTGCCAGTGACAAGCTCTTCTGTTGTTTCGCCTTTCTGGCACATCATGTTTTTATTTTTATTTTTGTTTTTGTTCCTTTCCATATAAAAGTATTGTCCCCCACCAAAAAGTATACAATGAAAATAAACTAAACTGAACTGGTGCACGGGCAATTTCATTGGTCAGCTACCTACCATATAACCCAGAGGTTATGTAACGTTAGTATTAATGATAAACACAAGGGTGTTTTAATTTGAATGTGCCTCCATCATACGCAGTCTCATCAAGGCTAAATGGTAAATGGTGCATTTATATAGCACCTTTATCCAAGGCGCTTTACAGAGATTGTGCATTACATTCACCCATTCACACACACATACACCGATGGCAGCGGAAACCATGCAAGGCACCAACTAGCACATCGGGAGCAATTAGGGGTTCAGTGTCTTGCTCAAGGACACTTCGACAGTAACTCTGGGGGAGCCCGGGTTCGAACTGGCAACCTTACGGTTACCATCCAAGCACTCTGAGCCACCGCCGCCCCATAGTGTAAGCTCTAGTGTAAGGCTACTCACAAGATTAGCTCACATGTATCACCAGATTCGCCACATCTGTCCTATTCACAAATATATGTACGGTCGATTACAGATGCAGTCACAAGTTTTGGCTGTGCCCTAAATCATACTATAATTAACCGAATGTCTGTGTGTCTGTGTGTGTGTGTGTGTGTGTGTGTGTGTGTGTGTGTCTGTCAGAAACATTGCCGTAACTCCTTACTGCCTGCACCAATCACTCCCACTTTTCACACAGGCATTGACCATATGAATATGGAGGGCGTAACAAAGCCCTTTTTTCGATTTGACACATTCATGATTATTAATTTATTTATTAGTCAATTACAAACGCACCCAGGCACAGTACCCTTCACAGCAAATATCTCACAACGGGTAAGGACTAGTTAGAACAATTTTGGAAAAGCATACATAATGCATAGAGCTGGTATGATAATGCCCTCTCTTCAGTAGCCTACTGTTGAAATGAATCCCCTTGTGTGCAAGTTTAGGATTGTTCCTCTGGGAATACAATTTCCTGTTGAGTGGACGTGGTTATTAATGGTTACTGCCTTTCACACTCTTTTAGCACAATGTGCTGCTGTACTTTATAGTGCAAGATGACCTGCAATTTTCGAGTCCAAATTTGACAAAATGAGCACGACCCATAGCATTGAAATATAGAAGCCTAGGGGACTATATATTCACATTATAATGTAAGATGGAAAATGTAATTCAACAATAGCATTATAATCTTCCTATGTAGGGTGAATATTGTTAAATTGGGACACCTGGCAAATTGGGACAGTTAAGCTTTGCAATGAATGCATTTCCAAGGAAAACCCAAAATAACCCCAAACTAATACTTGCTGAAAAGGCATCTTGAAAAAAAGAAAAGAAAATGCTGAAAAGTTCAGCACCAGTGTAAGATGTATGTTCTAAAAAGTAAATAAAATATTCATAACAAAAATATTGCCAAAGAAAAATATTGGCATTGGACGTACGTTTCTGCAAACATTGGATACAATGAATCTTAACGTTTGCATACGGATTAGATGAGCGTTATCTGGTGGCACAGGGCTAAATCCACCACTGGGCATCCGCCTTGGCCCAGCGGCTATACAATAACCCATTCTGACCTGAGATCAGATTCATACGAGGTCTCCACGGGACACACACTGGTCTGATTAACCCATTCTGACCTGAGATCAGATTCTAGAAATGTCAGTCGCTCTTCGATTTTTCAAAAATAGCAGATCTACAAGCTCGTATCGCGCCACTCGGTGGCGCGATATGAGCTTGTAGATCTGCTATTTTTCAATAGCTAAAGCATAACATGATGCTGACATGATGCTGGGTTCCCGTTCAGAATGGGATAAACTATCTATACTATATAAGATAAGATAAGATAGATAAGATCTTTATTGTCACTGTATGAGACATACAACGAAATTCTGTTTAGTGCAGCACAACATATAACAGTATCAAGAGAGGACGCAAAGACAACGAAAAAAACACTGAGGGGGCTAAAACTTCATGGCATAAAACTGTTAGTCCGTCATAGTCCAGTCCAGTCAAGTCATCTCAATCCATATATATTAAATATTCTAATGCACTGTTAAAATGATAAAATAGGGGACCACACAATCATAAAATTCATATGCAAATTCATCAACAGTAGGAGGGGACCATGGGGGAATATATTATATACTATATACTATTGCAATTGCCCATATGCTATTGCATATATACTATATCATATTGCGTTTGCCCATAGTCTATATTGCACTTGCCAGATAGGACAGTCATGTGTGAGTGTGTGTGCGTGTATGCGAACCAAGCAGTGTTTGCACTGTGCACGTGTGTGTGCACGTGTGTGCGTGCGTATATGTGAACTGAGCAGTGTTTTCACAGCCTTTGGAAAAAAGCTGTTGGACAGCCGGTTGGTTCTGGCCTTAACGACCTTCAGCCTTCCGGATGGACTCTGTAATATAGACTCTGTAATATAGACTCTGTAATATAGACTCTGTAATATAGACTCTGTAATATAGACTCTGTAATAACACAGACAGTTGACCATGTTCAGGGAATGGAAGCCAGGTGGGGAGGGCCATCTTTGTTGCTGCGGATATGCCTCACAAGCTTCACCCTGCCTTGTTGAGTTAACAAAAACAAGTCCTCTGCTATCCTTGTACAAACAATATAGTCCACCGTGTAGATGCTAAGCCTGTAGTACTTGCTACTGTACTGTGCATGTGTTAAGTGCTGTTCACACTGAGCACTATAACTATATAGTTTTAAAAAATGTTCTAAGTCAAGTGGATGGTAGAGTTCACACCAAGTATAAAAATAATGCAAAGGTGATCAATATAGATCTAGTTATAGTTATCGTACTCAGTGTGACTGTGAACTGCCCTTTATTTCCACGGTTAGATTTAACATGATGTAGCTGGTTCATTTACTATAAGCCTACACTATTAGAGAATGTTTGCCTGTTATCTCTCCTATGGTACATATTGGGTCTGAGAGGTTAAATCTCATCTAATGGTGGTCCGTGGCTCAAATTCTGATTAAATGATGGACCTTGATATGGAAAGGGTTGAAAACCACTGCCCTAGACAGTGCTACTCTACTCTCATACTAGTCTAGACAGTGGAAAGGTATTTCTTCAGTGTGGGCACGCTGGTGTGTTTCATTTGAGCTAAATGATTGAAACTCTTGTCAAACTGTTTATAGTGGTAAGGTCTTCATATTATCTAATGGTTAGATAATACTACATACATAGCCTACACTAATATAGCCTGGCTCCACTCCATACTGGTTAACAAGCTGAAAGCTATTGGTTTTGATAGCACACCAGTGAGCTGGATGCAATCCTACCTGGAGGGGAGAGAACAGATGGTGGAGTGGAGGTGAACGAAACACTCCCCCCCCCCCCCCCCCCCTCCCAGTGAGCTGGGGCGTTCCACAAGGAAGCATACTAGGGCCTTTACTGTTCCTAATATGTAAACGACATGACATCAGCTTGTGACTGCAACTTGTTCCTGTTCGCAGATGACTCAGCACTGCTGGTCTCGGACAGGAACAAACTGCAGGTTGAAAAGTCCCTCAGCTCTGAACTCGGTAGAATCTGCACCTGGCTCGCTGATAACAAACTATCCTTACACCTGGGAAAAACTGAATCCATTCTCTTCGGATCAAATAGTAATCTCAGCAAGGCAGATGGCTTCTTGGTTAGAGTGGGTGACAATATTATCACACGAAAAGATGAAATTACCTACCTAGGTTCCATCCTGGAGGCCAATCTTTAAATTCAAAAATCAAAAAAGTCAATCAAAGAACAAGATTCCTTTACAGGATTTCCTCACTGGTCAGCAAAAACACCTTGAAGACCTTAACAGGAGCCCTCGTACAAGGTTTCTTTGACTATGCATCCACCTCTTGGTACCACAGCACCTCAAAGGCCCTTAAAACAAGGCTCCAGACCTCCCAAAACAAACTGGTCAGGCTCCTACTTGGCCTCACACCCCGAACGCACCTCACCCCTGCCCACTTTGACAGGCTGGAATGGCTTAGGGTCGACGACAGAGTACAGCATCTTGCAATGGGTCTGGTCCACAAGATTCGATACACCACCAAGATACCCATGTACCTGTCTAAATACTTCCTTAATGTTAACGAAGTCCACACCCACAACACCAGAGGGAGTGCAACAAACCATGTAAAACCCAGATTCGGCACAAACAAGGGACAAATTTATTTTCGCTCCTATGTACTGTAATTCTGCAAACTGTTAATAAATATTTCAATCAATCAATCAATCAATCAATCAAAAAAGCTTGCTATTTTCAAACATTTTAGATATTTTACTTTTGGTACTTTAGTATATTTTGATGCCAATACATTTCTACGTATAATTTTTCATTTAGTAAAATAAATGAAAAGTAAAATATCCGAGTATCCGAGTTGTACCTAACTGATTAAATCTCTGTTTACAATGGAAAGTGTTTTCTTTACTCCAGTGTGGATAACACGCAAATGGATCTTCAGAGTACTTAACACACTGAAACTCGTGTCACACTTGTAATAGAGTTCCTTTTGTACAGCTTAGACAAGCCAAGGATTGCAATTATGCAGATTTATTTTTCATTTTGCAAGTTGTTTCAATCCAAAAAAACCTGTGGGAGGTGCAAGTCTAGTTAGCATGTAAGGCCTGGGATTCGAACTCGGGCCTCCAACATCTTAACTACTAGACCAAAGGGATATATCCCTGGACCAGGGGGTCCATCAGGCAGAGGCTCTGAGCTACTCTTGGCTCAGAGCCTCTGTTCGAATCCCGGGCGTTAAATTGGTTCCGTGACCCAGACCTGTGGGATACATCACTGAGGATACGTCCCAGGTGCATCAAAGCGATGTATTTTCGTTCTGAGGTATTCTATTTATAGTGACTCATAGGAATAGACTATGTGACAACCAGGTATAGTCTGGTGACCACCGGAGAGACGGGTGACAGCCGGAATGTATGAATGACGGCACCCCAGGAGCAGTATGGGTTGGCGCCCCAGCCTGCATCCTTGAGGAAGGCCAAAAACTCCCCTGCCAAGTGGTATGTTCCAATGACCTTCCCCTATAAAAGGAGCACTGGAGTCATGTGTGAGAGGATCAGACCAACAGGAAGTGTTTGTTTAGCAATGATGAGAGCTCTTAAATCAATGAATGTGTATGTACAAACTGGGTCAAGTTGTAAAAAACTCCCTGAAAACACAGTAGCTATCATTGTAGCATTCAAAATGTCTGACCAAGTACATAAGTGGCTGTAACAAAAGGAAATGGTGAGATTTGTAACAAATGCTAATGGGAAATATACTGAGACCTAAAATGGTGGTAATGATAAATATGTAATCAGGTAAAAAAAAAGTGAGGATGAAAATATTTAAGTGGAAAAGGCAGTCATTACCACAACACAGATGTAACGTTTTCTTTCCTGTGTAATTCAGCTGGTGTGTATTTCCTTTTTGTTACGTGAAGTATTTTTGACTGTCGGATCACGGTTTGTCTGTCTTAGCTTGTTTCTGTCTGCTTACAGAAGAGCTGGTTATTTGCTTTGAGGGGAGATTTGACAGTACAGGTGTTGTGGCTCCTCTTTAGGTGCTTATGGAGGAACAGAAAGAACGGAGCCCGTGAAGATTGGGAACTTAATTACTCCAGGAGTGGCGGTTCATCGTCAACGCTTCTGCTACACATTGGACTGTGAAGGGAACGGAGTGCAGGTGTGTTGCTGGAAGATTTGTCATATGATCGCTCTCTGTGTTCTGTCCCTTCATGTCTGTCTCTCTCAGGACACTGTTAAAACAACATCTCTTTAATCTGTGCTCTGTGCGTTATTGCATGTGCTTGCATTGATTTTCAACACAAAATCTAGGCTAGGGAGACCATGATGGGGAGCCCTGTCCCTTTAAGGATTCAATTAAAACTAGAGTTGTATACCGGTATACCAGTATTGGAAAAGCTCCCTATACTGTCTAAAATGGTGGTATGTGAATATGCCATTCATGTAATGCTTGACTTGATATATATTTTTTCTCAAACCTTTTTATTTCAAGGACCCCCATAACTCAGATTTACAGACCTTTTTAGGGTACATCAATAACTCAATTGACCCTGAGTCCCTGTACCCCACTTTGAGAACCACGTACTGTCCTGTATTAATTCGAAATGACACAGTTATCGGATCGGTAATCCGTATCGACTGATACTCAAGTTGTTGTGGGTATCCGTATCGGCATGGTGAAGGAAGAAAATGGTATCGGTACATCTCTAATTAAAACAAGACAAAGGCTGAAATGTCCTTCCTGAAATACATTCTGGTGGAAGCCCATTGCTGCCTGCTGATTTACTGGCCTTTTTATCTACTGATTGCACCTTCCATTTCCTTAACTGTAAATTGTAATGTAATGTAATGGTGTCATTCTGTATCTCTCCCAACATATTGCACGTTGACTGAGTTATATAAACCTTGCGTTTTCATCAGTGGATGGTGGTTCGGAATAGATTTTCTTATTGTACTTGTTGTGCTACTTTTTAAATATTTACTTCTGATCTGGCTCATGTAATAATTGGTTGGTTTGAGCGTCCCTTATTTTATGGAGTGCCTGCTGTTTACGCTGATTCCTGGCCAAGACACTAGTTGCTTCAGGACCTAATTCATAAATAATAAGTAATTTACAAATCTTTTTATACATCTCCCCTGAGGATCTAGTCTATCTCCCCTGTTTCCTTAAATTGTTCCTCTGTGTGTTTTTGATCCTGTTCTCTTTTTTGTGATATCAGGGCGATCAGCTTTCCACCAATAACTGGCATTCATAGCATTCCACAGTCCACACAGTATTACATTATCATTTCTACAGTATATCTGTACAATACAGATATATACACTATATTATAACTTTGTAGTCTCTTCCCTTATCTGTTATGTAACCATATTGAGCTTCCGTATAAAGTATAGGCTATATATAAATCTCCCAACTATTCATGGGTTTCGTCAAGCTGATTGCACTGTGATAACATTTGCCACCCTGACCTTTACAGTACTTAATAATATTATAACTAGGGCGATGCCCGTAGGGAACACATGCCTTGTAGTACCCTTTAGCGATGTGCGGATTGTGGTTATATCCTTAGATGCTGTGGATATTGGACAGATTTGCACATAACGGATATATTTGCATTTCATTGCGTCTTCTAATAAGTACTCATTAATAAGGTATGTCCGGTGGGTGCAGATCTATATCTCAGATAAATAATACATTCGGGCAGATGGAGGGCAGATGATTTATTTGTACATGTGGATTTGGGTGATGTCAGAGGCTTGCTGCGCATCTTTTTTCGGATTAGTTAAAAATGGAGGACCCTTATGTGCTTTTTCTGGTTTCATTCTCTTAGCAGATTTTGTATTGACCTGTACTTTCATTTAACTTTATCCATTCTACCTGTCTTTCTATACTTAGTTGATGTGAGATGTGTGGGGGACACCTACTGTACTGTACACACACAAAGATCTTGTGCATTTATAGATGGATAGACTATAATGCTGATGATGCCCATTCTGCCCTGTTGGGAATGCATGCCCCTTCGCATAATATTTTAGTTGTCAGAGCATCCGTTGTTGTACAGTTGTACAACAACAGTCGCCACTATGACATCATATTGACGACATCAGGGATTTACACATTGGGAATTTTTGTTCAACTGACATTGACTGACTTGATTATTCATGTACGTTCTGTATATTAATGACAACTTCCAAAAATGAAGCAATTGATGGCAAACATTATGTACATAATATGAAGCAATGACGTATTTAGAGCATCCTGTAATGTCTACTTTCACTCCATTACATCTAATCACCCTTCAATCCATGACACTATTTACCATTTTTAAAGCCACTTTTTCCTGCTGAAGCATAAATTAGCCATAACCGTGACAGCTGTACAGCCTAGGACATAAAAGTGTTGAATACTGAAGGGCGGGTTGGAGGGAGGGTAAATCAGAGCAAAGATATGCAGTTTATCTTTCTGTCGTCAGTGTGTTACAGATGGAGGGGGGATGAATGGGCTTCTTTAAATAGCTCTGATTAATTAGAGGTTTTAAATTGCACGGGGGTTGGCAGCAGCAGCAGCAGCAGCAGCAGCTCCCTAGCTCTTTTTCCCTCTGCGCGTTGCCAATGTTGAAG
The DNA here is from genome assembly GCF_964188405.1 of Protomyctophum parallelum. Classification (NCBI taxonomy): domain Eukaryota; kingdom Metazoa; phylum Chordata; class Actinopteri; order Myctophiformes; family Myctophidae; genus Protomyctophum; species Protomyctophum parallelum. The sequence goes on along the minus strand of NC_139708.1, from coordinate 2,280,660 downwards.
GGACACAGTTCTGGCTGATTTAACACCATCAAGCATTCTACTCCATATGTGCTGTCGCTCAACATGACGAAAGAGTATAGCCGCCACCACTGTTCCCCTTTAGGTAATGCCTATACCGTAACCACCACTGTTCCCCTTTAGGTAATGCCTATACCGTAACCACCACTGTTCCCCTTTAGGTAATGCCTATACCGTAACCACCACTGTTCCCCTTTAGGTGATGCCTATACCGTAAATGTATACTCCATTGTTGTATATTATGTGTGCACCCTGCCCTGCAGGAATGATAATGGAATGCCCCCATGCCCCCCCCCCTCACACACACACACACACACACACACACACACACACACACACACACACACACACACACACACACACACCCCATCGCTCTACACATTCACCCCATACATAGCTTTCTCATCTCCCTTCATTGCTCTTTCCATCTATCTTGTTGCGTCAGCCCTCTGTGTCTTTCTGTTGTGCGACTGATTATTAGATCTTGCTACTCTCTGCCGTCACAGGTCTTCCCCTTATTGTTTCTTGCAATGCTTTGCATCACCATGGGCCCCACTGCTCTCCATCTTTAGCACCTTATTAAGGTTGTGCTCTAAGATTATTTGCCTCTATGTGAGTTTTTTTCTTTTTTTACTTGGGAAAACGGGGAAGGGGAAGGACATGACACACATGGTCTTTCCATCCGGAATCACACTATCCGGTCATCTACTGACATAGCCCAGCAGAATCACACTGTCCGGTCATCTACTGACATAGCCCAGCAGGTCATCTACTGACATAGCCCAGCAGAATCACACTATCCGGTCATCTACTGACATAGCCCAGCAGGAATCACACTGTCCGGTCATCTACTGACATAGCCCAGCAGAATCACACTATCCGGTCATCTACTGACATAGCCCAGCAGGTCATCTACTGACATAGCCCAGCAGAATCACACTGTCCGGTCATCTACTGACATAGCCCAGCAGAATCACACTATCCGGTCATCTACTGACATAGCCCAGCAGAATCACACTGTCCGGTCATCTACTGACACAGCCCAGCAGAATCACACTGTCCGGTCATCTACTGACATAGCCCAGCAGGAATCACACTGTCCGGTCATCTACTGACATAGCCCAGCAGAATCACACTGTCCGGTCATCTACTGACATAGCCCAGCAGAATCACACTATCCGGTCATCTACTGACATAGCCCAGCAGAATCACACTATCCGGTCATCTACTGACATAGCCCAGCAGAATCACACTATCCGGTCATCTACTGACACAGCCCAGCAGAATCACACTGTCCGGTCATCTACTGACATAGCCCAGCAGAATCACACTATCCGGTCATCTACTGACATAGCCCAGCAGAATCACACTATCCGGTCATCTACTGACATAGCCCAGCAGAATCACACTATCCGGTCATCTACTGACATAGCCCAGCAGAATCACACTGTCCGGTCATCTACTGACATAGCCCAGCAGGTCATCTACTGACATAGCCCAGCAGAATCACACTGTCCGGTCATCTACTGACATAGCCCAGCAGAATCACACTGTCCGGTCATCTACTGACATAGCCCAGCAGAATCACACTATCCGGTCATCTACTGACATAGCCCAGCAGGTCATCTACTGACATAGCCCAGCAGGTCATCTACTGACATAGCCCAGCAGGTCATCTACTGACACAGCCCAGCAGGTCATCTACTGACATAGCCCAGCAGGTCATCTACTGACATAGCCCAGCAGGTCATCTACTGACATAGCCCAGCAGGTCATCTACTGACATAGCCCAGCAGAATCACACTGTCCGGTCATCTACTGACAGCCCAGCAGGTATTTGTTCTTCTTTGACCAAGGCCAAGTTGCACATGTATGACGCCCCGCAACAAGCCACAGCTATCATGTGATTCTGTGAATGCAGCCTCGCTGAAAATAAATGGATGGATTGATAACATTGATACATTGATAATACATTGATAGATACCTTCATTGATCCTGCGGGGGAAATTCAGGCACCAGAGATGGCACAGCAGTACCCTACAAAAGAGATAAAAGTATACAGACTATACTTTCAATCCAAATAAGACTGATTGTATAGTATACGTCTATAATATGAATAACAAAAAATAAAAAAATAAAAGATCAATTAAAAGCAATGTTGTAGAAGTGGGTCTTGAGCTGAGCTTTAAAAATGTCTACAGAGGCTGCCTGACGAAGGTACAGTGGGAGCTTGTTCCACGCCGACGGCCCGTAGAAGCAAAAAGCTGCTTCCCCGTATTTTTTTGTTGCCATTTATTTTAGGCAAAGCGAGCAGGCCAGCAGTGGAAGACCTTAGGGGGCGGTTTGGGACATATTTAGGCAGGCAGTCATGTAGGTAGGAAGGTGCGAGACCATTGACAGCTTTATAGACAAGTAAAATAATTTTAAAATCAATCCTAAAAACAACCGGAAGCCAGTGCAGTGATGCCAAAACTGGAGTAATATGTTCTCTCATCTTAGTTCTAGTTAAAACTCTGGCTGCTGCATTTTGGACAAGTTGTAATCTGTCAGTTGTTTTCTTAGGCAGTCCTGAAAAAAGTGCATTGCAGTAATCAAGGCGTGGATTAGCGTTTTTGCATCGTCCAAGGACACATATGTAGGCTCTGATTCGTGCAATATTTCTAAGGTGAAAAAAGGCAATCTTGGTAACATGATTAATGTGTGAATTAAAATTCAATTCAGAATCAATAATAACCCCCAGGTTCTTTACTGTACTGTTACTTTCTACAGTCAGGTTGCCAAGTCTGCTTAATATTGATTATTTCTGTTCACTAGAACCGATTATGAGAACTTCTGTCTTATCCTCATTTAGCTTGAGAAAGTTCTCACTCATCCAACATTTGATGCTAGACAGACAGGTAACCAGCGGGTCTAAAGCACAGGGATCATCTGGAGCCACAGAAAGATATAGTTGGGTATCATCAGCATAGAAATGAAAATTGACTCCGTGATTGGCAATGAGTTCGCCCAATGGCAGTATGTACAAGGAGAAAAGCAGAGGGCCAAGAATCGAGCCCTGTGGAATACCAGAACTGATGTCGTGTTTGTCTGAGTCAAACTCGGCTAGATTGACAAAGTAACTTAGGAACTATTTGATAGGTAGGAGGAAAACCAGGACAGGGCCGTACCAGACAGGCCTATCCAGTGCTCCAGACGCTGTATTAAAATTGAATGATCAATCGTGTCAAATGCAGCCGTTAGATCTAGAAGTAAGAGAACGGATACATGTTTCTTGTCAGCAGACACCCTAAGATCATTCATTACTTTTACAAGTGCTGTTTCTGTACTGTGACCTTTCCTAAAGCCAGATTGGAATTTGTTGTGGACATTATTGTTCTGTAGAAACACATCCAATTGATGAAAGATGCATTTTTCTAAAACCTTGCCCAGAAAGGGTAGATTTGAAATGGGTCGATAGTTACCCAAAACAGAGGGATCAAGATTGTATATAGGTAGGTATACTAATGTAGTACAGTATGCATTCATTTTTAATTATCAATGGATATTTAGAGGGTTGTTTTAGCCAAGGGTTTGAATGTTTATCTTAGATTTATTGTGGCCTCCTTGAAGAAAATTAATAGGCATTTTTTTCATTAGTGGCACAAAATATAAAATGACATTATTGAGTGGAGTGTTGTTCATTACCATTCTGGAAGTGGCAGGCTATTTGGGCTAGCGGTTGACATTGCCCAGCTTTCCCACCATCTCCAGCCTGCTTGGGTATGCAGGGCAGCCCCTGGTGATTGATGAGTAGGCAAGGGGAGAGGAAATCTATCCCTGGGCTACAGTGCGGCCCTGGTGATGGATGGCCCCTCAGAGGTCTTAGCAGAACTGATGGGTCATGGGCCTCTGAGAGCCCGGCACTCGGAGAACGGAGGTGCTGAAACGGAATACAGGAAGGAAAGAAGTACAAGAAAAAGTGAATTCTAAGGCACAAGACTTTGTATTTTGTATTTCTTATTTATTTTCTTGGGGATGGATGCGGCACAACAGACTACCGTGATTTGTCGAGTTTCTTGAAGGCGCCGTTTATTAACTGCACAATGCAGGGATCGCTGTGACTTTGCACTCCAATGCTAACAGCCTATTCATAAGGGGTCAATAATGTAAAAGCTGGAGTGATGTGTCCTTTTGTGGACTTAATGTAAGAATAAAATTGTTTGTCAGCATGTATTGGTGTGCACTGAAGATGAATGCAGTGTGATGTCGGCAGATAGATTGCCTGCCTGGTTAAAAAAAAAACATTCTTACACTGTTTGCATTCCCTCCCTTTAGCTGTACCTGCACTACAAATAAAGTGCGTTATGGGAGTCACTCTCAATGTGTTTTTCTAGAGAGCAAAAGAGAGCATGTGCGTCCATGCGTGCGTGACAGCTTGGCTTTCAGCAGCGCTCATGAACATGGTTTGTATGGGAGACACACGTCTCTGGCTGTAAATGGGTTGGTTGCTATATCACCTTTCTGGGACACAATGCCCGAATCATCGCCCTGTAGTGCATAAGCTGAAAATCAATTACAGTGGAGAGTGGAGAAACTGTCAGAAAATTAATATCATTCTGTGTTTTTTATTATCTCAGGAGATGGAGGGGAAACTCCTGCGGCCTGACCATGATTACGTGAAAGTATCACATCTGACAGATAATGGCCTTTTTGAAAGTTGCCATCTCCTAGGATCGGCTCCTCAATGCTAACTTCTCTCAGGAACGAATACTTCATGTGTCGACCTGGTGTGCCGCAAATAGTCGTTGACATTTTCCGAAACTTTGTGGTGTTCTCGTCATCCCAAGGCCATTTAAACACATTTATTACCATGTCTTTGTACAACATGAAACTTTGTTCTTCCATGCAACCACACACAGTCAAGTCACAAATGTTTTATTTTATTCAGATATGAGTTGCGTGTGCAGAATTGTCTGGCCTGCTCTTTTGTCAAGTGTCTCTAAGCATTATCTTCAACGCTTGTTGTCAGGGTCTACTCTTCATGGCAATTCGGAGAAGCTGGTCACCATTTTGGGTGTCTGTCAACCTAAAAGACGCTTCAACAGCTTTCCAAATTGAACTGTAGTTACTAGTTGCCCATTTGTAAGCATGAAACACCTTGGGACTTTGTGTCCCTCGGTATAACATGGGTTAGAGTCTCAGAGGACTTGACTGTGGACTGCATCCAAGCGCATCACTGTGATGAATGTGACTGTGGACTGCATCCAAGCACATCACTGTGATGAATGCAATTTAGCTCAATGTTGTCAACCCACTTCTTCCCACTTAATATACTGTAGGCCTTTTCTTGTAAGTCCATTCTGCAGAGTGTGTGTTGTCAGGGTCTATTCTTCTGTTAGATCTGTTAGATCTTCATCAGGTCATGACCTGATGAAGATCTAACAGATCGAAACGTTGTCAGTATTTTTTTATAAAGAACGTCTTGCTAGTACCTATGGTGTGCGGGCTCCATCCAATTCACTTAAGTTTCTTTTAGCCCAGCACCCAGCCTGTCGATGTGCGTATTCTACGTCTGCACATGGTCTGTGATAACATGAGAGTGGTTACTGTGGTAGAAAAAATATGTGCTCTCTCTACTGCAACGTCACAGCTTCTGACGACAAGCTCAAACAGGAGGACAGGAGGGTCACTTAGACGTCAAAGAAAAGGAGCACCAATCACAAACATTCAATCAAGACTGACCAATCTAAGCAAGGCAGTAAAAAAGAGTACTCTGCTGCACTAATTATGTGATCAAACACTGTTGCATAGAATAGGCAATCAACATCAAAGCAATTAAGGTCATCATGACATGACCTCATAGAGTGGCTCTTACAGTGACTGCCAATCACTTTGGCACCTTGTTAAAAAGGCCCTCTTCTGTGTGCATCATTTCAAAAATACCCCCAAAAAGAAAATTGGCTTTGCTGTTAGTATAGTATGCTCTCCAACCTCCAGACATGGTGCCATGCCAGTGATGCACTCAAGTGTTCAGGGACACATTCTACACAAAAACGTGTCTCTCTCTCTCTGCCGAGGAGCCCAAAGCGTGTCTCTCTCTCTCTGCCGAGGAGCCCAAAGCATACCATTACTGCTCTGTCCAAGACAACAGTGGAGCCAACTTCAACTTGGTATAAATGAGTGCAGTGTGCCATCAATCATTCAACACCTGATATGGTTCCAACAGCCTCATACATAGCAGATTTTAATATCTCCAACCTTTTGTTGTTTAGTTGTGGCAGTGACAGAATCTCCCTGATGTGTATCTGTTGCTGGCAGGTGTGTGATGAAAGGGAAAGGAGGGCACGCGCCTCCACTGATGGCAGTTGGGGGAGGACAGGAGACGAACCAGTGCATGCCTTGTATTGCTAGTTTGACTGGAAGTGAGCAGCGTTGAATGCTGGAGATATAACAGGCTGGACAAAATGGCTGGAATTGTGCTATCTTTCTCTTTGTCTGTGTCCTTCTATCTCTCTGTCTCTGTGGGTTTCTCTGTGCTTTGACCTGGATGGACGGCAGCCCGGAACGACGTTTCTGGGCATTGGTGATTGTAGCAGGAGGGCAACACTTGTTCAAAGCAGGGGAGGCTATACTTTGTTAGAGAGGGCAATCATACGTAGCAACACAAACTGCTTGGCAAGCTGGATGTCAAAAAGGCCACAAAGCCCATCATCACTGGGTAGAGTGTGTGGCGAGATTATTATAGATTTAATGTAATTTGTTTTTTATTTTGTTTTGACTGTGTTTTCAGTAAAAAAAAAACTGCTTTAATTAGTTTTAAATGCAGGTTTGCTATACCCTGCAGAAACAAATAACAAAACAAATTAATCTAATTAAAACCTTCAGCTCTGTCATCATGACATGATTAACCTCTCCTTAATAAGAACACACACACACACACACACACACGCACACACGCACACACACGCACGCACATACATTATTTCACAACACTATAGAAGACAAAGACACAGCCCTTAACAGACTTTCTTTTACTTTCATTGCAAAATGTTCAACATGTTTTTTTTCACATTCTGAGTCACTTGCTCTTATCTGTGTCACAGTTGTATTCAAAGTCATCCAAAATGGCTCTCTGGAGCTCCCCCAACTTTCGTTGCCACCATGATGCCAGCTGTGAAGAATGTGAACACATTACAAAACTGTGAGGTGCCAACAACTGCCGTAAAACTGGCACAGCAAATATATTGGAAGATGGAGCTCATATTTACTGCAAATTATGTATGATATAAATTGACAAAGCCGCGAACATTAAGAACATTTTCTCTGTTTTTAGTTATACCTGAGTTTATTTCAGTTGCCCCTATTTGCCATTTTTCATTCATATATCTCTAATAACGTTGTCATGTGAGCTACTGACATGCCTGTATATCTTGCAACGTGCTGTTGTATCATACTGGCTCACCTTCCAGTGAGGAGCGCCGACTGGGAGGATGAAGAGTCTTTGTCCTACTTCTTCCGTCCTGAACACTCCCTGCTGAACAGGTGCCACTGTAGGAGTACATGCAGTGGCAAATTTCACCCTACCCACCCGGCTGCCCTCCCCCGAACAAGGGCCAATTGTGTTCGTATTATATATAGACGCTCGACAAAGCCGGATGCACCATAGTGGATTTGAACCCCCAGACTTTGCGGTGGTGGGCAACTACTTTTTTTGTCTGCAATCATTCATGAACCCCATCCTTCTCTTCTGGAGCTTCAGACTAGTGGTTCTCAAAGTAGCTTCCGGGGACCTTGAAGGAGTTCCAAAATGGTTCAATATACAGTATAGTAGTATCACAATCAGTTTAACCATGTTGTGAATTATCTGCATGCTGTCAGAATGGCAGCCTCTGGTGGACATTCCCCATTCCCTGCACCCATAATGAGACACCTGTTTGCCATCACCCCACTCAACTCACTAGCCAATCACAGTTTAGGTGTGCCATATATAAGCAGCAACTCACCCCACACTCCTCACTCAGTCTCCACACAGGCATGCATGCAGAACCTGCAGCTCTCACTGAGTACCCTACAGCCTACAACACCTCACTTCTCTGCTCTGAGTACCCTACAGGCCTACAACACCTCACTTCTCTGCTCTCACTGAGTACCCTACAGGCCTACAACACCTCACTTCTCTGCTCTCACTGAGTACCCTACAGGCCTACAACACGTCACTTCTCTGCTCTCACTGAGTACCCTACAGGCCTACAACACCTCACTTCTCTGCTCTCACTGAGTACCCTACAGGCCTACAACACCTCACTTCTCTGCTCTCACTGAGTACCCTACAGGCCTACAACACCTCACTTCTCTGCTCTCACTGAGTACCCTACAGCCTACAACACCTCACTTCTCTGCTCTCACTGAGTACCCTACAGCCTACAACACCTCACTTCTCTGCTCTCACTGAGTACCCTACAGGCCTACAACACCTCACTTCTCTGCTCTCACTGAGTACCCTACAGGCCTACAACACCTCACTTCTCTGCTCTCACTGAGTACCCTACAGCCTACAACACCTCACTTCTCTGCTCTCACTGAGTACCCTACAGCCTACAACACCTCACTTCTCTGCTCTCACTGAGTACCCTACAGGCCTACAACACCTCACTTCTCTGCTCTCACTGAGTACCCTACAGCCTACAACACCTCACTTCTCTGCTCTCATTGAGTACCCTACAGCCTACAACACCTCACTTCTCTGCTCTCACTGAGTACCCTACAGGCCTACAACACCTCACTTCTCTGCTCTCACTGAGTACCCTACAGCCTACAACACCTCACTTCTCTGCTCTCACTGAGTACCTACAACACGTCACTTCTCTGCTCTCACTGAGTACCTACAACACGTCACTTCTCTGCTCTCACTGAGTACCCTACAGCCTACAACACGTCACTTCTCTGCTCTCACTGAGTACCCTACAGGCCTACAACACCTCACTTCTCTGCTCTCACTGAGTACCTACAACACCTCACTTCTCTGCTCTCACTGAGTACCCTACAACACCTCACTTCTCTGCTCTCACTGAGTACCCTACAACACCTCACTTCTCTGCTCTCACTGAGTACCTACAACACCTCACTTCTCTGCTCTCACTGAGTACCCTACAGGCCTACAACACCTCACTTCTCTGCTCTCACTGAGTTCCTACAACACCTCACTTCTCTGCTCTCACTGAGTACCCTACAGCCTACAACACCTCACTTCTCTGCTCTCACTGAGTACCCTACAACACCTCACTTCTCTGCAGCCGTCCTTGACCAATGTAAGCCCTTGATGTATTCTATGCTATGTCGATCACTTTGCTATAATGTTGAGTACTTTGCCATACGGTTGTTCACATTATGTTCTAGTGTATAAATGCCCAGTGAGTGCTAATCTGTACCTGTATATGCACATCCATCCTGTTGCCATATGTTGTCATTTATATGGTCCCTTATTGTTTCATACTAGTTGCTAATGTATTCCCTTTCTTTACCTTGTTTATAGAAACCACGGTTTCATGGTGAACGGAGAAATAAACCTGCTATTGTTAAATGTATTTGAATAAATAGAATGCCCCTGGCACAAATCATTATTACATTATTCAGATTGGTGTCAGCGGCCGCCGGCCACTTGCACATTAATTTGGGGGGTCCTTGACATGAAAGTATTTCAGTACCACTCCTATACTATAGGCAGCAACTATATCAACAACGTGTACTAGTGCCTTTATAGAACTGCTTCCTCAGCATTGTCCATTTGACTTCCATGATGTGGAGGGCATGCAGCATATTCATTTGGCACTATAAACTACTAAAGGTGCTGCAGTGGCAGAGCTGTGGTAATTGATGTATGGCTGCAGCCATGTTAGGGTGGTGTGGTGGAGAGGCTGCAGCCATGTTGTGGTGGAGAGGTGGAGAGGTGGGAAGCAATTTGTGGCACAGCTAAGAGCCCTCTCTGCAGCCTCGGTAAGCACTCAAATTTCCCTTTTATTCTGCCAAGAGCTTTTGTCCATGGAGAATATGACAAGCTGTGAACATCCACTGATCACACAGTGTAAACACATGCATACATGCACACATGACTGGAATGATGCACACGTCATGCACATGCACGCACACACAGAGATGGGCATTTTTTTATATATATTTTTTTTTGTCATTTGTATTTGGCTAGAACGGGGAAATAATTTTCAAAATACTTTCAGATCTTGTAATCTAATAAAATGGGTACGTTATTACGGCATGTCATTTTATTCTTCACAGGTTTATGCTGTGGAATTTATAAAAAATAAACGCAATGTGAGCTGTCACTACTCTGCCTCTGATTGGCTTACCCACCCTCAGAACAAATTCAACTCCAAATGAGAGGCAGGGCCGGTCGAGTCCTGAGACGACTCATCAGCTAGTGAATTAGAATGAAGCCTTGTGGAAATGTCCTTCTTGCCTGTTCAGGGGAGGGAGGAGGAGGTGGGGGGGATAGCGTGTACCTCCACATGCGTTACGCCCCCCTAGTGAGACCTTTCACTGTCGGGTGGAAAGAAGATGTTGGCTTGACGGCCCCGGGTATCAGAGGAGACCTGAGGCCTGAGACCCTCCCAGTGACTGATTGTGGGGGTTAGCAGAGATGGAGAACTTGTAGAGAGGCTGGGGAATTGGAAATTGGCTTTACTAAATTGGGGAGGAAATGTTTTTTCTTTTGTCTTGAATGTTTTGCACAATAACAGTCTCCTTAATGTCTGCCCACGATCTCTGTGATTTATACAGTACGTTTGTTTACCCCACAGTCACTGATACTAAAATATAATGTTTAAATTTAATTTTTTTCTATGAATCTGTGACTTGACACGCATATACTGTTTTTTTGAAAAGAAAAGGAAATGTCCTTCTTGCATTGATTGATTATTTAATATATTTATTGATCATGAAATAAACATGTCACAATAAGAACACACCTGACCCACCAAAAGGATAATGCAAAAAAAAAGCTTGCAGCTTGTTTAAATTGCGGTCCTTACTATAAGTATGAGGTGTGTATGAATTAAAAATAGTTTACTTTAGTGGTGCATTACTGCATAATCCATAAATGGCCAGACAAGCTTAATATTTTATAATTATGAGGTGTGTATGAATTAAAAATAGTTTACTTTATAGTGGTACATTACTGCATAATCCATAAATGGCCAGACAAGCTTAATATTTTATTATTTGTGATATGTGTCAGTATCCTGGTGTCGAACCCATTCTGACCGGGCACCCATTTTGATGTTGGCATCATGTTATGCTTTATCTATTGAAAAATAGCAGATCTACAAGCTCATATCGCGCCACCGAGTGGCGCGATACGAGCTTGTAGGTCTGCTATTTTTGAAAAATCGAAGAGCGACTGACATTTTTAGAATCTGATCTCAGGTCAGAATGGGTTCATCAGACCAGTGTGTGTCCGGCGGAAAACCTCGTATGAATCTGATCTCAGGTCAGAATGGGTTAACAGTATCCTGGTGTAAAGTACAGGCGTGGCAATCTGGGAACCCATCTGCAAAACGAAGGGAAAACTGCACCATTTGTTTACGTGAGTCTCCAGAGACTACATGGTATAGGCAGCTCTGTGTGGGATTGTGCCTTCGGTCTCATCATGTCCTATAGTTTTTGTCTGGCTTTTGACTTTTTCTTTGTCAATCAATCTATGAATTGATTGATGATTAATTGATCAGTTTTTATTTAAAAAGTGTGTGTGTGTGTGTGTGTGTGTGTGTGTGTGTGTGTGTGTGTGTGTTATTTTTTCCCCAGTATTTGTCATTTGTACCAAAATACTTTTTCGCCCATTGCGTGGGGGTGCACAGTCACATGCACGGATTGCACACACACACACACACACTCTCACACACACACTTCTTTAAACGACTGCTGTCAAGGGAGAGAAGATATCAGTGGATTCTGAGGTTCCAGTGAAGCCACCATTATTTGGTACCTACAGATGGGATGTTTTGTTTTGTGTAGAATTGGAAGAGGAAGGGAAGGAAGGAGGCAATTTGGGCTTTCAGCTGCTTAGTGAAGTGTTCCCACGGGTGCCTCTGTATAAATATTCATCTTCTTCGATGTTCTGCATCAACAGCTGAAGCACTTTCATCTCTTCCCCCTTTTTGATGTTTCGGAAAATAGATCTCTGAGCTGCTTCTGTGAACGGCATGGCAGAGTTCTGAGCTTTCAATAAGATATGTTTAGATTTCATTTGAGGAATAGTTGAATAGATGAAAATTGTTATGGATGTATGGCCTTGACCATGGCTGTTAAGTTTTCAAATGTGCCTTTTATATAATTTGACAGGCGTGTGTTTTCTAAGCACTGCAGGTGATGTTCACTTCACCACTACTTAATGTGCCCATCTATCATCCTTAATCTCATTTAATGTCCTAAACATTTTAAATTAAGATCAGTCATATATTAAAGTGTTTACCGGTGTGAGCATTTATAGTGTATTATTGCAGATATGCTGTGAAAATGATGCATGAACCAGCATGCCGCAGTGGGGTTTATCTCAGCTAATGCTGTTGAAAAGCCTCATGAGGGTTCTTCCACTATTTTTCACATTTTTGGTTATTTCAAGGGAATTAAACATGCCCGTCGGTTTAATGTTTTTAATGAAGTCCATGTTATGAAGAATTGGATGAGACAGCTCTCTCTTTCTGTATCTCTCCCTCTCTTCTTCTGGGCTGTCTGTCATGGCTCACATTGTTGCAATTAGTAAATCCCCTGTGCTTTCTTAATTCAATTCGGGTAACACTTGCAGATAAGGTGCATGAAAAAAAAATAAAAAATAATAATAATATATACGATATATAGCGCTTTTCTGGGTCGCTTTACAGAAAGAAGTTCAGACATATTTATTAGAAAACTATTTAATCTATTTAAAAAGGTTTAAAAGGTTAAAAACTAGAAATCAAAAGAGGGACAAACAGAAGTGTGTGTGTGTGTGTGTGTGTGTGTGTGTGTGTGTGTGTGTGTGTGTGTGTGTGTGTGTGTGTGTGTGTGTGTGTGTGTGTGTGTGTGTGTGTGTGTGTGTGTGTGTGTGTGTGTGTGTGTGTGTGTGTGTGTGTGTGTGTGTGTGTGTGTGTGTGTGTGTGTGTGTGTGTGTGTGTGTGTGTGTGTGTGTGTGTGTGTGTGTGTGTGTGTGTGTGGTTTATGTAGGGAAAGCCAGTTTGAAAAGGTGGGTTTTGAGTGTGCTTTTGAACATTTCGAAGGTGGGGGCAGCTCTGATGTGAGTTGGGAGTGAGTTCCAGAGAGAAGGGGCAGCCGCCCAGGCCGTGGCGTAACGGTCTGGGCACCGGACTGGTAATCCAGTCGCAGTGTGCCGCGGGTTCGACTCCCGAACCCGACACGGCCTTTACTGCATGTCATCCCCCCATCTCTCTCCCGTTTCCTGTCAGCCTACTGTCTGTCCCTTCAAAAATCAATAAAAGGCGTAAGCCGCAAAAAAATATCTTAAAAAAAAAAAAAAAAGAAGGGGCAGCCACTGCGAAGGCCCTGTCTGTCTCCCCATGTCCGTTTGTTGGATTTGTGGGGTTCCAGTAGGTTGGCAGTGCTTGACCTGAGGGAGCGGGAGGGGACATGGCGGTTGATGAGTTCAGAGAGGTAGATGATGACTAATGCTTAACTAATACATTAGTTAAGCATTATTTCATCTGAATTCATCATGAATTCATCATGATTCATGATGATGATAATTCATCATGAATCGTCATTAGTTGACCATGATTTGTAGTTGATTTATAGATCTAGATTTTCCGCCCAAATCTATGCCCAGGATGAGTGCTCAAAGGCGGGTAGGTTTAGTCAGCACTCAGCAGACTCGGTCTCTCTGGAGGTACTTTTTCTCAATTCTATGCCCACGATTAGTGCTCAAAGGTGGGTAGGGGTCTGTCTGGAGCTCTCCCTGGTGCTTTATGGATCATTTTTGGACTCCCCCGTTTTGCCCAAAGCTATACCCAGGATGAGTGCTCATAGACGGGTAGGGTTAGTGAGCAGACTCGGTCTCTCTGGAGGTAAAAATGGGTGAGTCCAAAAATGATCCATAAAACATAAAACAGCTCCGGACAGACCCCTACCCACCTTTGAGCACTCATCGTGGGCATAGAATTGAGGAAAAATTAGCTCCAGAGAGACCGAGTAAACCTACCCGCCTTTGAGCACTCATCGTGGGCATAGATTTGGGCGAAAAAATCTGATCTATAAATGAAATCATGAATGCCATGAATCATGATTAACTAACTACAGTTAATTCATGATGAAGGACAAAAACAACAGTGCAGCGCTCCAAAATACCCAAACAATTTCCTGTCGGAAAGAGTAAGGGTTTGGGACTCGATATCTTTACTTTCTATCATATTTATTATTCCTCTGCTCTGCATAATTCTTTATTTTCTCCCAAGGTACTAGATTCCCTGCTCAACTGTCAATGGTTTCCGTGGAGATTCTGCTCTTTGGATATGCTCATTGGTTTAGTGAGGGGAGAGTTTATAAGTCTCCACCGCCTGGGAGTCGGGCCTGCAGTCGATCTTGCCCAAGCCAAGTCATCTGAATTATCATTGCACAACTGAAACATCTCTTGGCATTAATTAAAGAACCCTCTGCTGCAAGTGACTCGATTACCCCATGAATTAGTCCACACACGCGCAATTTCAAACTTTCCTTCTCCCCACAGAACTTTGCTACTGTTTCAAATGTGATTCTTTAGGTCACCAAATGGCCTCACCTGCTTCATTCATAATTCATGAGTCGGATCATATTTTCTGTTCTGTCCTGGGCTGTTGGGAATTTCTATTTCCTTGCTTTCTTGCGCCACGGTTCCTATTTTGTCGTCACATGACGCCTCTCCTTAGAATGGATGGGGCGTAGGGTGTGTGATGCATGAGGTCTAGCAGATAGCAGGAAATGCTATTTACTTGCGCAAGTAATATTTTCGCCCGGTCCGTATGCACCGTCCCAGCCAAACCGCCACTTTTGATGTGTATGTAAATAAAACGGCAAATTGTGCCTGATTAGCTGGGACCAGATTACATACATGACCATATGTCTTACGTCATCATTGAGAGCTAGTCATACATATACATATATATGTAATTTCTAAAATAAAATAGCAAATTGTGCCTGATTTGCTGGGACCAGAGTACATGGTGTGTATATGTATAACTAGCTCTCAATGATGACGTAAGAAATATGTGGATTAAAGGACCCAATGCCAGAGTGTAATTGGTCTTCGATTGTGACGTAATGACGATATGTTTTAGTGTTGGGAGGATTAAAGGTAATGTTCCTGTGTATACATGTATGTAACCTGGTCCCAGCAAATCAGGCACAATTTGCTGTTTTATTTGCATACGCATCAAAAGTGGCGGGTTGGCTGGGACGGTTTTTGGCGCAAAGTAACCACAGTATACCGCTAATCAACTTACAAATTACATATTACATATGTATGACTAGCTCTCAATGATGACGTAAGAAATATGGTCATGTATGTAATAAGGTCCCAGCAAATCGGGCACAATTTGCTGTTTTATTTGCATACGCATCAAAAGTGGCGGGTTGGCTGGGACGGTTTTTGGCGTATACCGCTAATCAACTTACAAATTATATATATAGTATATGTATAACTAGCTCTCAATGATGACGTAAGAAATATGTGGATTAAAGGACCCAATGCCAGAGTGCAATTGGTTTTCGATGGTGACGTAATGACTATGTTTTAGTGGATTAAAGGTAATGCTCCTGTGTATACATGTATGTAATCTGGCACCACTGCCGTATCAGGCACAATTTGCTGGGACGGTGCATACGCATAAAAAGTGGCTGGTTGGCTGGGACGGACAAATTACATATACATATACATAGTATGTATATGTAATTGGTTGACAGTTTGTAGCGGTCGAAAGTACTTGCACGCTCTGCTTGGGCACTAGTTGGCCATTTATGGCCTACTAGTGTGCAACAAGCAAGTATACGCACTCGACAGAGTGCAGTTCTATTTCATGAATGCGGTTGCCCTTTTCATTTCCTGCTATTGTGCCATTCCTCTGTGTTAAGCTTGGAAATATGACACAGTTATCAATATCAGTTGTTTTATGGCTAATAGCAATATAAAAATATATTTTTTTTTCATGCACTACAATTTAAAATTGTGTCCCATTGTTCCATTATCAATGTTGCTACCTGTAGCTGCAGTTGTGTTGCTTGCTTCAGTATACCCAAGGTCAACCAAGCCCTAGATCTTTGTCGGGACCCTTATACACGTCGTTAACTCTGGGAGTCGGGAAATAGAACCAAATGGACCCTTCCATATATATTTCCATTTGGTGCACCTTGAAATTAAAACGTTTGCTTTTGAGAACCACTACTGCTTTAGATGGTTTTAACCTAAATGAAAGCAACTTGATCTAGGATTTATTATGGCCGAGGAGCTTTGGTCCAGCCGTGTGCTGGTCCAAGCCGAGGCTCTCGGCTGTTAGTCTTCTTAATGAGGTGTTTTCTCCAGCTCTCATTTGTGTCTTGAGAGTCAGGTTCAGAGCCACTGAGTCATGGAGGTGTTAGCCTCGATACCCAGGCTTTCATTTCGTCTGCGCGAAAGATGAAAGCCTGGAAAAAGCTGTGGGCTAAAAGTGGGAGTCAACCCTTCCGCGTAGGCGTCGCTCTAAATGATGTGACGTAGCGCTGCACTAGGGGGGAGAGGAGGGGCCGGGGGTGACGGACAGATCGATGAGATCCAATCAGGGTGCGCGCTTTTCTGAGACGCGACCCTCCCATCTAGGCCAGAAATGTCTCTGCTTAGGTCAGGCTATGGAGGTGTTGATTTCAGCTTTGCCCATGCACCGTCGGTCTAGCGGCTTGTGATAATGCCTGAACTTTTGGGAGCTGTTGAGCAGACTGTCGAAGAGCCGCACTGGGAGCCATAAAGAACCAAGAGGGAGGAGATGTTGAATAGCAATGAATGAGCGAGTGCAGCAATGGGACCTCTCTTGCGCACCATCGCGCGTGTATGAGTGTGTGTTAATCTTGTGTGTAAAGTTTGGATCTGCAGTGAATAATAACTCTTCTTGTTCATCGTCGGCCTTGAGTGTGGGAAACTCGTTGCAAATCCTCATTTTTTTGCAGACAAAGCACAATGCCAGTGGGAAAGAAATAAGAATTATTTCAAAGCTATGTCCCGTTCAACAGATTACATCCCCATCCATCTGAGGTGACCTCTCGACTGCACACAGCTTAGTTATCTAGCCTTTTTCACCACAAGTGGAGGCTGTTGGACAATTTTACAACTTGACAATGCTGTGCTTATATGCTTGTAATTCCCCCTGTGCAGAACCTTCAAGCAAAGGAGTAGCATATTACATCTATGTTTTATCCATTCAGCCTTAAAGGAGTAGCATATTACATCTATGTTTTATCCATTCAGCCTTAAAGGAGTAGCATATTACATCTATGTTTTATCCATTCAGCCTTAAAGGAGTAGCATATTACATCTATGTTTTATCCATTCAGCCTTAAGCAAAGGAGTAGCATATTACATCTATGTTTTATCCATTCAGCCTTAAAGGACAACTTTAGTTTTTTTCAACCAAGGTTCATGTTTTAGGATGTCGTTAGAGGAAGAAAAAGATGAGTGTAAATTTTTCTTCATTTGCTGCTTTCTTTGGTTTTAGGGATTTCAGCTGTTTTTGCCAGGGGGGCGGGGGCATTCGAGCATGGGGCTAAATATGTATTTCTTTACAAAATATTATGTCGATTTCTTTTTTTATTATTTACTATAATCCTACTATAGACCCCAATAAATTACATCTGGCCACAAAAGATCACAGGATCTATTGAATGTGAAGATAGCCTATTGGGGGGAAGCCACACTGTGTGTCATAGGCTCAATATGTCAGTTTGAAACATTCAGTAGATCCTGTGATCTTTTGTGGTCAGATGTAATTTCTTGGAGTTTAGTAGGACTATAGTAAATAATAAAAAAAGAAATCGCCATAATATTTTGTAAAGAAATGCCCCCTGTCAAAAACCGCTAAAATCCCTAAAACGAAAGAAAGCAGCGAATGAAGAAAAAATAACACATCTTTTACTTTCTCTAATAACAACCTAAAACATGAACCATGGTTGAAAAAAACTAAAGTTGTCCTTTAAGCAAAGGGACTGCAATTATCTGTCTCGGTGTACAGTGATTTTATATTGCGTTTCTTTAATGTTTTTTCTTACAAAGCTAATTAAGAGATAATTATGTTTTTTGGAAATGGTGTTGGTTTGTATGTTAAATCAGGTGTAATGCATTCTATTGTGGAGTAGCTGAATTTATGAGAGATTCATTTCCTGCAGGTTCTGCTGTGATGGAACAATCACTTCCTGTGCTATTACACAACTGTCTCCAAAGAATACACCCAGACTATTTTCATGACAAAATGATACATTCTGTCACATTCTCAGCATATTGGCTTTTTTAATATATATATATAACTTTGGAGGAGGGAGTTTATTTTCTACAGCGGCATAATGGAAAAGTCCAGGCCTAATAGCAATGCAAAACATTCAGAGGAAACCTAGCTGCCAACATGCACAAGCACTTAATTTGGATTCTTAAAAAGTGATTGTGGGCAACTTTTCCCTCTGTAGGCCTATACACGAAATAGGGACTTCAAGATGTGAACAAAAGATTCTTGAAATAACAAATTGCTGTAAGAAGAAGCTCAAACAGCAGTTCAATCACAGTGGGTGCCTCGCATTCCTGCCATGTGATTGGACTCCTGTTCCGTACATGAGTCAGCAATTTAGCCTGTTCCCACAGTTAACAATTTACTGCAATCCTACTCAGCTTGCACTGCCTCACTCTCTCCTCCTCTTCCTCTGTCTTTCACTACCCTTTCTTTTTTTTTTTTTTTTTTAAGATATTTTTTTGCGGCTTACGCCTTTTATTGATTTTTGAAGGGACAGACAGTAGGCTGACAGGAAACGGGAGAGAGATGGGGGGGATGACATGCAGTAAAGGCCGTGTCGGGTCCGGGAGTCGAACCCGCGGCACACTGCGACTGGATTACCAGTCCGGTGCCCAGACCGTTACGCTACGGCCTGGGCCCACTACCCTTTCAATACCCTTACCGTATGTCACTTGCTGAACAATACAAGACTTTCAATAAAAAATCATCTCTCTCTCTCTCTCTCTCTCTCTCTCTCTCTCTCTCTCTCTCTCTCTCGCTCTCTCATTAGCAGTCAACAGTGCAGCACTATTTCTCTCTCTCTGTTTCTGGCACAACAGCGCCACTTTTTCCCCTACTGGTACTCATAATCACATACATAGTCACATAGGTTAAGACATTGCTGTTCCTTGGAGTGGTTGCACCACTCAAAAAAAAACACCCAGAATGCCATGACTCATGTCTCACCTTTTCAGGCAGCTTAGCTGTTTCAGCTGCAGCCAACATGGATCAATTTATTTGTAACAGATAATGTTGCAGGTTGTGCTTACCACACACTGGACCAGAGCCATGATTGTGTGGTTACGGACACATTTTTATGGAATCTAGGTTTTGTGTGGTTGGTGCTCTTGCTTGGTGCATCTTTTGTCACCGGGTCCGTCAATCAGTGCAGTGGTCTCGGTTGACACTGCCCTGACTCTATGGTCAGTGTGCAAGTCTTGGTCACATCAGCTCTCTGTTGGTCAGTGTCTGATTTTTATTATCCACTTCACTTAACAGCATCTGTGTGAAGCAATGTGTTTGCGAGATAGTACACAGTGTAGTCTACAGTAATGTAGGTCGACGCTTGGCGGTGGGCATTGTAGGAACAATTTCCTTTTCATAGACTTTAGTGAGAATGTTTTATTCATAGTTCTGGTCTTGGCTTGTTTGAGGCAGTGTAAAGAGAAATTATTCAATACCCATGCGGTGGTGTTACTCTGCTTCCACCAAAGCAAACAGTTAGAAAATAATTGAATGAGTGCCCCTCCGACTGAAACAAATTACTTTCATCTGTGACTGATTGGACTTGTTGCTACCTTTCTTCTTTCCTACTTTAGCTTTCGTTATTTTTCTCACTTGCTCCTCTCTTCTTATATTGCCTTCCTCCAGACAACACATTTAAATTCAAGTAAGGAATACCAGCGCCACACCAAAACAATATGGAGCTGCTATATATTTCTGATATATATATATATATATATATATTTCTGATATATATATATATTTCTGATATATGTATATATATATATATATAGAAAGACTGTGGAAGTTGAAGATGCGATAAAATTGTAATTTAACATTGGCTACATATTGCTTGTCTTATTTTGTTTTCAATACTCAGACTCTCTCTAGCCTCTATTCCCTGTTGATGCTTTATTTAGAGTGAGACTGTGTCTCAGAACTGAACAGATTATTATGTAGATTATGTCCAATGTAGATTATAACTGTATATACATAGCTTCAATACTGAGAGAGTTTGTTTTCTTCTTTTGCACAACACTGGCACTGCTATGTTGTATATACATATAAATAAATACAAATTGAATTATGAAGGTACAGGTTTTCTATTCATATAATATTGATACAATATACACTAACCCTAACCACTTAAAAGCCAACTTCAAACTTAGTATTGGTCTATACATTTGTTGTTTTCTCCCATTGGGTTCAGTTATGCACTTTTGTTTCTTTTACCTTTGATAAAAAATAATTTATGCCCAGTTTCGAATGAAAGTATAGGAGGTTTTCAAAGATAGTCCCTTTATCATTACTTGGGGTTGCAATTATAAAGATTAATGTTTTGCTTATAGGATTCAATTGAAATTCAAATGAGGCCTACCAGGCATGGAATCCTATAAATAGCTCTACATTAATCATATACCATGTATTATACATTTGTGTTAACCATATATGTTTCAAACCATGTAAATAATTCTATGATAAATTCAACTGTGTATATGTTATAGTCAGACTGTGACAGTGACACACCCTAAGAATTTCAATCTAAACATCCTCCTGGATATCTGTATCCAGGCTCTCATGGAAAAAAACAAGTCAGTTTCTAACATCATTCCAGTGCCAACATCTGGAGATCTCTCAAAGCCAGACAACTGCGTACTGATGCATCAGTCTGACATGTGTCATTGCAAAGTTATACAAGAACAGGATACAGAGCACCCTCTACCCCCACTTGAGAGAGAACCAAAGCGGCTCACGAGAGGGGAGAACCACTCTAGCCCAGATCTTGGCCTTAAGAATAATAATTGAGGATATGAAGAGGAACAACCTGCAGCAGTGCTGTGAATCATCGACTTAAAAAAGGCATTATATGATGATGAAGATACTCAAGGTCTACAGTGTTCTTCCTAACCTTATCCTGGCCATAGGAGCAACACAGGCACAAGAGCCATGTTTGTCACCCCAGATGGCAACAGCGAGGAGTCTGACATCTTGGCAGCAGGACACCCTTTCCTCTTCATTATAGTCCTGGACTTCAGTAACCCGGAGCAGGAACTCTGCCCCACTATTACAACTACTGTAGGAGGTCTAACAGATACCCTGCTGTAGCCCTAATGGATCGACCTACTAGACACAACCTACTAGGGGCATGTATGTTACCTGTTTACTATTTGATAATGTGAATTAGGCACAGGTGCTCTTGGCCAGAGTGGAGACAGAGTGCGCCAAAGTTGGTCTTGAGCTAAATGTCAGAAACTGATGTAATCATCTATACTGTATATTGCTGAACCACATACCTCTATCAACAAAAGGAGGCACTGCGCTGAAAGAAGTCAGTGACTTCAACTACCTGTGCTAATGGATCAACTCGACAGAGCAAGACGTTAAAAGTAAAGGAAAGTGCTCGCATGGAGGGCTCTGAAGGCATTGTCAGTGTATGGCAGTCCAACTCTGCGATGGTAGTCGGTTTTCTTATATGGCTATGAATGCAGGATCCTAAAGCCTGTCCTACAGAAGTTCATGGATGGTTGCTACACTAGAATGAATGCTAGTACCCGCAGTACTAAACATTAACCAGCATGAACATGTTACCAACAAACATCTGCACGGGGGGCTAGCTAGCATTGTGTAGACGATAGCAGCCAGAAGACTGAGGCTGGTCAGTCACTAGTCACTACCATAGCCCAGTCTGCAAAACCTGAATCGATCACAAGGGAGTCCTACAGTACACAGATATCTGGACATACTAAACTAACTAAAGGAAGACACAGCAGGGGGAAGTACGGCAAGCTATGGAGGATCAAGATGACTGGAGAAGCCACTGGAGAGCTTGTCCGAGGACGTCCTAGAGAAAGGGAGGAGCCTCTCAATAGTTCATGCTGCAGCAAACACCAGTAGTGCAATAGTTACAGAGGAATAGACCATTTGTGATGCACGTTTAAATTGTAAGCCATTCAAAGACGTGCCGACCAAGCATTTTTGAACTTCCGTCACCACTGTCTCTTTACATAACGCTGGTTTGTCCTAGTGTTGGTAGTTGTTCTGTTAAGGAGAATGATGCAATAATCATACAGTACAAAAGCATGTGTGACATTGCCTTGGTTTGTTACATTGTTGCATTAACCCATTCTGAACGGGCACCCATTTTGGTGTCAGCATCATGTTATGCTTTAGCTATTTAAAAATAGCAGATCTACAAGCTCATATCGCGCCACCGAGTGGCGCGATATGAGCTTGTAGGTCTGCTATTTTTGAAAAATCGAAGAGCGACTGACATTTTTAGAATCTGATCTCAGGTCAGAATGGGTTCATCAGACCAGTGTGTGTCCGGCGGAAACCTCGTATGAATCTGATCTCAGGTCAGAATGGGTTCATCAGACCAGTGTGTGTCCGGCGGAAACCTCGTATGAATGGGTCAGAATGGTCAGAATGGGTTAAGATCGCAGGCTGAAGGGGTTTAACTTCCCTTTCTTGCTCAATGATGATTTTTGTTTGTACACATTCAATTTGACTTAAATCAGGTATTGATTTTTTTTCTCCAAAATGATTAAGATCTTATCTGTTATTCATAAGCATTTTCCCCCCATTTCACCTTATTCCAAGGTGGCTGTAGTGCTGCGCCGCTCACAAAGGCATTAATATAAATTACTATCATCCATAACTGTGTGTGTTATGATGATTTATGATTAAACATGTGAATAGTATCCAGCTTTTTTTTTTACAGGCGTGTGTGTGTGTGTGTGTGTGTGTGTGTGTGTGTGTGTGTGTGTGTGTGTGTGTGTGTGTGTGTGTGTGTGTGTGTGTGTGTGTGTGTGTGTGTGTGTGTGTGTGTGTGGTTATTATTTGTTATTACATAGTCATCTAGCATTTACAGTGGGAGGCTGGGCATACCTACCGATTATAAATTGGATTAAGAATAGTGACTGCAATGATACTGTATATATTATGTAGGTAGCCACTTGAGTTTCTGCAAAAGGGACTGCCATGCCCCAACTACATAAATACTAACTAGGTATATATGCATACTGAATATATTTTATTATTGTGTGATGACAGGATTTGTTGGCATAGATGCCATGATGAATTCCTGTTCTGTTCTTTAGCTACATATAAATGTATTTGTATGTCTCTAAATGTTTGTATGTCTCTAAATGTTTTGATGAATTGAACATGGTGGACCCTGTTGTAAACAAGTGTAATGCTTAAGCTTAATTGGGTCGTCCACTCACAGTTAACAGTCTTTGTATTGAGTTTGTGCTTAAAATGTACTGTAAATTCTACAAACTGTTAATAAATATTTCAATCAATCAATCAATCAATGCCCCATTCACCTCACCTACAGCTATAACCTCTGCATCAAACCGTTTCAGGAAAACGCACATCTTTGTAGGAAATTACAACATGTCATGCAACGTCAATGTCATTTCCCCCAGCAGGAGTGTGTGTTATGTTTCTTGGCATCCATAAAGATGGCTGTTTTTCAGGAACAGGCGAAGCGTAGCCAGTGTTTTCTTACACAAGGAGTGTTTAGAAACAGCCGTCCATCTGTGTGTTTTGCATTTCCGGGCGGATGTGCGTGACGGGAACAGGCCAGCTGCGAGGTTAATTAAATCTACCTTATCCCACAAGGCGCAGCTCAAATATAGCACACCTGTCATCCATTACTCTTACTTTGGGCCTCGTTTCCCCCCTTAACATGCGTGTGTATGTACTTGCATGCATGCGTGTGCCTTTGTGCACACTGAAAAAGTGGGGCAAATACTACTATTAAAAGAGATACTGTTAATTACGGTAGGGAATGAAAGGGGATGAGGCTCAGCCATGTGAATGGTGGATGTGCCGAATGTAAATGACCAGATGGAGACGGAGCTCCTGCTCAAGGCTTAGTAACCCTGGGCCTCCCAACTCCCACTGGGATGGAGGTTTGACACATAGTCTAGTACGATTTTCTGTCCCAAAAGAACCTCGTAGCTATGGCCGACGGCTGCCACGCCACTCCATTCCTTCTGACAGAGCTGGACCAGAAGTAACTCGACCA
This sequence comes from Protomyctophum parallelum, assembly GCF_964188405.1. Taxonomy (NCBI): domain Eukaryota; kingdom Metazoa; phylum Chordata; class Actinopteri; order Myctophiformes; family Myctophidae; genus Protomyctophum; species Protomyctophum parallelum. The sequence continues at coordinate 2,256,150 of NC_139708.1, read as the reverse complement.
TATTCATATTACATGCTAATATGCGGTGTCCAATCTGGTTCTTGAGTATGTACACATTCAATTCAGTTAATTTAGCCCAGAATTTGTACAAATTGAACCAAAGGGTCCATTTTACACTTAGTTAAAGTATCGCTCAGGATGTGACTGTGTAGCCACAGAAAAGCAGACTTGAAACTAGAAAAAGTGCCCTTCTGGGCACAGGTCTCCACCAGGAGGATAGGAATATTTAGGAGTAATATAAACATGTTTTTTGTTTGTTTGTTCCAATCTTTGCCAATCAGGATGGAATATGGGAAATGGTGCAGATCCGTGTTGATGGCACGCATGCACAATCCACCTGTTGGTGGCGCTATAACAGGGCAATGTGAAATGGGTGGGCTATATTCCTCAGCCTAGTAGGAAAGTGCGTGAAAGATTTCACGTGAAATTGCACGCTGCGTTCATGATTTGAGGTTTTTTGTTCAAAACAGGCCAATCCTGCAAAATTTGAAAGCCAATGTTAGCCAATTAGGATGGAATATGAAATATCAGACACATCCGTCTTGAGCACATGACTATGGAGATACTGTGTAACGATTTGCGGGATTTTTGGACAAAATCTGTAGGTGTACTGTGCAAAAACTTGTTTTGCACAAAGCGGCCTCCTGGTGGCGCTATAACAGGCCGTTCTGGAAATTTTGGGGCAGAGGTTCATCGTTGGCATCCAGGGAGTGTGTGTGCAAAATGTGGCATCGACCGGGTTAACGGTGGCCGAGATTAGCTTCTAACGGACGGACGGACGGACACACGGACGGACGGACGGAGTGCAAAACATACTCTCTCCCCATGCCTTCGGCCTGGTGGAGACAATAACATCAGCTAACACAAATCTTTCGTTAATGGATATTGATGGTGTGAGATAAAAATAGACTGAGACAGCATTGCCTGTTTTCTTTTCCCCCACGGCCCTGTGCCTTTATGCTCCGTTATTGTCAATGAAGCCTGTTCCAATAATGTCATCTCCTTATATATAACTGCGGGAGACGTGATTAAATATCTGGCTTCGCATTGAGATGAAGCAGGCATTCGAAAGACTTCCTCCGACTGTAACATAATGTTTTCATTTCATTTCATTTCAACCTTTATTTAGTTCTCGGAGTCGAGAACACACTGAGGGCTGGGACCCTCTTTTTCACACTGAGGGCTGGGACCCTCTTTTTCACACTGAGGGCTGGGACCCTCTTTTTCACACTGAGGGCTGGGACCCTCTTTTTCACACTGAGGGCTGGGACCCTCTTTTTCACACTGAGGGCTGGGACCCTCTTTTTCACACTGAGGGCTGGGACCCTCTTTTTCACACTGAGGGCTGGGACCCTCTTTTTCACACTGAGGGCTGGGACCCTCTTTTTCACACTGAGGGCTGGGACCCTCTTTTTCACACTGAGGGCTGGGAGCCTCTTTTTCAGTGGTGGAGAACACACTGAGGGCTGGGACCCTCTTTTTCACACTGAGGGCTGGGACCCTCTTTTTCACACTGAGGGCTGGGAGCCTCTTTTTCAGTGGTGGAGAACACACTGAGGGCTGGGACCCTCTTTTTCACACTGAGGGCTGGGACCCTCTTTTTCACACTGAGGGCTGGGAGCCTCTTTTTCAGTGGTGGAGAACACACTGAGGGCTGGGACCCTCTTTTTCACACTGAGGGCTGGGACCCTCTTTTTCACACTGAGGGCTGGGAGCCTCTTTTTCAGTGGTGGAGAACACACTGAGGGCTGGGAGCCTCTTTTTCAGTGGTGGAGAACACACTGAGGGCTGGGACCCTCTTTTTCACACTGAGGGCTGGGAGCCTCTTTTTCACACTGAGGGCTGGGACCCTCTTTTTCACACTGAGGGCTGGGAGCCTCTTTTTCAGTGGTGGAGAACACACTGAGGGCTGGGAGCCTCTTTTTCAGTGGTGGAGAACACACTGAGGGCTGGGACCCTCTTTTTCACACTGAGGGCTGGGAGCCTCTTTTTCAGTGGTGGAGAACACACTGAGGGCTGGGAGCCTCTTTTTCACACTGAGGGCTGGGACCCTCTTTTTCAGTGGTGGAGAACACACTGAGGGCTGGGACCCTCTTTTTCATTACAACACATAAACAATGTACAGTTACAATGTAACATAACATAAAACAAGAAAACAAAACATAGATAAATAGAGTAAAATATTACTGGTAATAATAATAATAATAAGGGAACATTGCATAGTGCTCAATTAAAACAGGTACAGTTGATATTTACCAGCGTTGATATGTCAAGATGAAAGCGATATAGAGAAGGAAGAGAGCTGTATTTTAGTGAAGTCTGTAAGGTGTTCCCAGTGTGTGGGGGGGCAGCAGCGCACTGGTGTAGTCGAGGCATGTATGGTCTCAAGCATCAAATATTCTTGGGAGCGTGTATGATAAGAAATGGTTTTCCATTTTAAAAGAGAATTTAAATAAGAAGGTAAGTTCCCAATTAGAGCTTTATATATAAATAAAAACCAATGTTGGTCTCTCCTTGTCGCAAGGGAGGGCCAACCAACCTTACTATATAGTATGCAATGATGAGTGTTATAGCTGTCGCCTGTTATAAATCTGAGGGCAGAATGATAAACTGGGTCCAAGATTTTAAGTGTGGTAGCTGATGCGTTTCTGTATATAATGTCCCCGTAGTCCAGAGCGGAGATGAAAAGTGCTTCAATTAGTCTTTTTCTGGTAGGCCAAGGAAAGCAGGATCTGTTTCGGTAAAAAAAAAGCCAAGCTTCATTCGCAATTTCTTTGTTAAAATTTCAATGTGTGTTTTAAAAGTAAGTTGAGGGGAGAACACAGATCTGAATAGAACGTTCTCATGTTGAGTGAGAGATTGAGGTCATTGCATCCTATTGCATCCTCCTGATGTAATGGAGATCAGGAGGATGCAATGACCTCAATCTCTCACTCGACATGAGAACGTTCTATTCAGATCTGTGTTCTCCCCTCAGTCAGATGCCACTACTTATTGTTCGTCTCTCTGTTTTATGGGCGGATAGAGATACTAGACACCAACATGTACTTCACAGCATATACTGTCACTTTTGTTTTTCCAAGCGCAGCACAAGTCAAGTGGTCGGTTGAAATCATGTCTGACATAAATTAATGCAAATTACATCTAAATGGCAGGAGCATTTTAATTATGCACGACACTCAACGACTACTGAAGTCACGCCAGTTGTAAGCCCTATTTCACGGACAGGCGAGCCCATACAAGATACATGCATAACTATAAAGCTCTCGAAAGCCATGGTACAGTATGTATGTACTGTATATGGTATACTGTATGCAGCCAGTATAATGCACCATCTCCTGCTATTGTCAAAAACAGTTTTATTTCTCATCAGAGAATGGAGAACGTGCCTAACCTGGCTAGAATATTCTTATTCTGGGCTTGTCTTTTTTTCTCTCAGACTGTCAGTCCTTCTTTGAGACTCACTGCTTCTCGCCACTAGCCTGGTTAATAAACCAGACCGAATCAGCCGTTGGCAAAAATAAATTGCCTGCCGGCGGATTACGGTCTGGAGAGGCTCAATTGTACGCCCATTTCCTACACCAGAGAAATGGGGCGGCCAATCGGGACACGGTATGCAATATGGGCGGGCTTTGGTACAGTGACTTTCAATGCTTGAGACCTTTGACTGACCAATTGCGTCAAAGAGAAAATGTTTCAACCCGCCCCCCCTGGAAATGAAATCCAAGCTGAGCCTCCCCAGACTAATATCCCGCGGTCCGTGCGATATTAGTCTGGTTTATTAACCAGGCTATCTCGCCACCACCCCATCTCTCTCCACCCCATCTCTCTCGGTTGGGCCTGGAGGAGCTCTCTCTTTCACTCTTCCCACGCTGTCTTCGTCCCGTCTCCCCTTTCTCCCCCTCACCTGTCTTTCTCCCCCTCACCTGTCTTTCTCCCCCTCACCTGTCTTTCTCCCCCTCACCTGTCTTTCTCCCCCTCACCTGTCTTTCTCCCCCTCACCTGTCTTGTCAGACAGAGATTCAGCCTCAAAGCAGTGACCCTCGGTGCCGGTTGCACCGTCCCCGACAATATTAGTGAACAAATAAGACAGAAAGGCCGGAGGGCTAACCCTGGAAGGGGTGCCGGGGAAGAACGGAACACAGATAATAAGAGAGAGAGAGAGGGGGGCAGACAAACTAAAGCAGAGGAGAGGAAGGTGTTAGTTTGCTCACGGCTGAGTTGGGTTTCACAGAGCTGCTCTGCTCCATGGGGAGCAGAGCAGCTCTGCTCCCCATGGAGCAGAGCACAGCCATGGAGCAGAGCAGCTCTGCTCCATGGCTGTGCTCTGCTCCATGGCTGTGCTCTGCTCCATGGCTGTGCTCTGTGAAACCCAGTGACTCCCACCGAGCTGCTCTGCCAACCCTCTCCCCCCGGAACAGAGAGAGCCATTTCAATAGTGTGTACGGCGCCTTAGAAGAACCTCGTCAGATGGACATAGTTAGAGGGTGCTGCTTTCTCTCAACCCTTCTCTGCATGTCACCTTGTCTTTCTCAGAACAGAATTAGGTATAATGTATGCCGTACTGTATTATCACCATTGTCCGATGTCCCACATACTGTACATATACTCCACGGTAGTGTGGTATTATTATTAAGGGCGTAGGAAGTGATTGTTTGAGGCTTGCTGAAAAATTGAACATGGACAACATCTAGCGAACCTCTGACTCTGACCCTTCTGCATCCAGGCTGGCCATCCATCTGTGCCACGTGATCCGCATCCAATCGCTATAAACCACTGCTGGACTGTTGGTCTGCAGCCTCCCACTCTCTAGCTCATCCTGACTCTGTGTGTGTGTGTGTGTGTGTGTGTGTGTGTGTGTGTGTGTGTGTGTGTGTGTGTGTGTGTGTGTGTGTGTGTGTGTGTGTGTGTGTGTGTGTGTGTGTGTGTGTGTGTGTGTGTGTGTGTGTGTGTGTGTGTGTGTGTGTGTGTGTGTGTGTGTGTGTGTGTGTGTGTGTGTGTGTGTGTGTCGAAATGACATTCTGCAGAGACTGTGCTAACGGCAATACAATATAACAATTGTAATAGTAATAATAATACTGGATGTTATGAAGTAAAAATGTTAATTATATAGAAGATAGAAATCAAAGTGCGGCTAGAGCGGCAGGTATTATGATAAACGGCTTTAATATGGCAACTGCCTTATGCTTATAGTGGGAAATATGCAAGAAGCAGAAGGCAATAAGGCATACGCCATCCGTGTTCACTTAACATTTTGAGCAGCTGCTCAGGTTTGTACGTTTCCATTTAATAATAATTATTTTGTCCTTAACTTTTTTTAACCATCTCCTCATTCAGGGCTCTGATAGCCATAGGGAAAACTCTGAGCCTCGAGGCCTGTGAGCCACCGCCAACGCTTTTCCATTTTGCACCACAGTACGTTACTGGAATAATGTTTGTTCTTCATATTCCTTTTTTCCGTTATGGTTATATCCTTAACATTAAACTTCTACGATGTCATGTAGTCTTGCGATGTTGAGAGCCTGGTTTCTAATTACTGCTCAGTGCTCAGATCCAGTCATTTGTAAACACACACAGACACTGTTTCCTTATGGGGCAGGGCTACTGTATAGCTTAGTGGGTAGAGAGGCTGTCTGCTAAACAGATGGGTTAGTCTCCTGGCTCCGGTCCGGTCTAAAGACACTTAACCCATAACTGCTTCCCCCGGGCATTCATCGTCATAACCATCTGAGCAGCCATCAGCTGGGTGTAGCTGGAACTGAAAATGTCCCCAGTTAATACGGTCTACAAATCCACATGAAACCGAATTGCGACAGCAAAATGTGATGCGAGTAGCCTAAAAAATTAAAAAAGTACAGTGCTAAGTCATTTTTGCCTGTGTATTTCTGAATAGCAGTAAATGAGCAGACGCATGATTGCACTGTATTCCAAAGGCTTTGATTTTTCAAGTCTTTGCCTTCCATTTTCCCTGACTCTAAACACTAATCATTTCATCAGTCTCTCTTCTCCTACACCACTGCTCATCACCAACGCTTCAACGCTTCATTGTCTCTCTCATCTCCTTGGCTCTCCATTTCATTTCAGGGCAGATTATCGTGTCAACGCAGGACCTTTCCTGTCCTTCTCTCAACCTCTGGTTCCAAAAGTCTTCACACTAAACTTCATTTAGTTTTACCTATTGGCCTCTTGTCTGTGGAGGCTGCCAAAACATCCTGCTAAGTATTGATTGCCTCGACCACACAAACAGCTGTATCTGCATGATTTATGAAGCCTCACACCACTACAGAAATGTCTGTCCATGATTTGAATTTTATTTGCATCATCAATAAACTCCCAGTCACAATTATGGACAATCCAGTTGATGACAATGAGTCCCAAGAAAACCTGCACCTCCACCCCCACCCCCCCAACTGTGGAACTCTGTTGCTCTTTCTTCCATGGCTGAGGTAAGTAGGGGGGCTTCGGGGGGCTGCGTGTGCACGAGGCACGTGCACGTACATTTTGCACCCCCTCGTAAACGTTCATCACCTCCTACTGTAAATATCTTCCCGCAGCCCTACTGTAAATATCTTCCCGCAGCCCTGCTTTCTTCATTCTTCTTCAGTGTGTTGTGTGCACAAGCTCACAGAACAAAACACGCAAGCTTCTAACACTATGACAAAGGCTGACGGTATGAAAGAAAATGTCCTACCAATTGCTTAAAATTATGATCCATCTATCTGGCTCAGAAATGTCAGCTGTTACATTATTTTACTGCCTGCCAGAGGAGGCATTGAAGAGCTGGACCAGTTTCCTTATCTTTTAGGGAAATTAAATGCATGAGGTATATAAAGAGAAAATTAATAGCTTTCTCATTTTGGCTCATGCAGCATTCCCTCTGTTAACAGCGAAATTCAGAAAATGTGGTCCCAACTTAAATTTCTCGGTTTGTCTAATCAGTGCCACTGCAGATTAACGTATATACGGTAAGCTTTCACTAATGCAATGTACAAGTGCTACTGCACCGCCTAATCAAGACACAACCCAACCCCATGCAATGATTGGAAGGGTTGGGACGGCGGTCGAGCTGCATTAACCCATTCTGAACGGGCACCCATTTTGGTGTCAGCATCATGTTATGCTTTAGCTATTGAAAAATAGCAGATCTACAAGCTCATATCGCGCCACCGAGTGGCGCGATACGAGCTTGTAGGTCTGCTATTTTTGAAAAATCGAAGAGCGACTGACATTTCTAGAATCTGATCTCAGGTCAGAATGGGTTCATCAGACCAGTGTGTGTCCAGTGGAAACCTCGTATGAATCCGATCTCAGGTCAGAATGGGTTCATCAGACCAGTGTGTGTCCAGTGGAAACCTCGTATGAATCTGATCTCAGGTCAGAAAGGTTTTCTGTGTGAAAATGGAGTGGATCGAGTCCACGGGGGGAGTGAACACAAGTTGAGGAAAAAAGAGTGGTTAAAATAACGTGCCAAGACTTTAGCTGTGTTTGCTCTAAGTAGGCCAAGAGAGTTCACTTTAAATCTTTCATTTTGTATCTTTGTTGCTGGTCGATGTGGGACCTCAGGGTTAGCTCGGGTCAACGTGCGCACGCATTCACTGTTCTAAAATGGCTCTGTTAGTCTGTACTGTACAATTACATTACAGACTGCATAGTTCTATATAAGCCGCAAGCAACTAACAGGATGTTTGTATTAGCATTCAGGTAGTGTTGCAATAATACACAAACTGAATGCTTGGTAGGCTCTATGCCATTTTCACTGCAGACAAACCATTCATTTTATTCTACGGAGCCATGTGACATGTCCTTGGCTCCATGCCAACCTCTCTGGCCTGGATTGTGTACATATAGTTAAAAACACATGATGTACATGAACACAGGCTTATTATTTTAATAATCTCATGAAAAGCATCTATGAAAGCATAATATACTATGTATATACAGAAATAGTGAATGTCTGACAAATTTAAGCTAAAACATATTTCTCAATAATAATAATAATCTTTATTGTCCCGAAGGATATTCATCTTCACAGGTCTGCTCAACACCAACAACAAAAACAACACATAGTACAGAAAAGCATTACACCAAGACAATACAAAAACATGAGGTCCCCACTTAAAACAACAAATGAACAAACAAAAAGCTTTATTGCACCAGTTGTTTTGCCGTTAGCCTGCACTCTCTCTCAACCATGATTCAACTTTTAGTTTTCAAGCCGCAGCAGCGTTTGATCCAGCGGTAGCCTGTATCTGCTTCTCCTGCCCTCCTTTGGCAGTCACATCCAAAATGATATGAATAATGAAAGTGATGGAGCGAGTTGCTGATTCTTCGCTTCTACAGCCGGACAGGGTTCGTTTATTTGTCTGAACGTTCAAGCTTTGCTGAATCTATTTCGTAGAGTGCTCTCTGAAGCTCCTGTGGATAGTTCCTGTGGATAGTTCCTGTGGATAGTTCCTGTAAATATCTGGCTATAGAGCCAGATATTGGCTGCATGGCTACAATAGCGCTAAGAGGAAATTAAGATTTTCTGCTCCGCTGGAGTGCCCTTCAAACCCCATGGCTCCTAAACCAAGCAGCAGGCTCTCTCTCGCTTCTTTCCCTCTCAATCACTCCTTTAACATTTTTTTCCCATCACTACCCTCAATGATATTTGGGAAAAGGGCAAGGGGAACGTTGCTGGGATAATAAACGTTCTGATTGCAGTTCAGACTAGTCTTCGTATCCTTAAGGAAATTGAATTGACTCAGATACAGTGAGCGAGCTGTGACCTCCTCCACCTCGCCCTTATCAGCCCAGCCTCAGACTCAGCCCGGTCATGTCAGCAGGCCATCTCCTCACTATTCTCATCGACAGTGTACGTGGGTCGCCAGAGTAAAGAGACATTTGGAATTCATGCCTCAGAGGATTGAGACATAGTGTTGTAAGTCTGAGTTATCACAGTGGCAGGAGGAAAGGCGTGCGTTGAAGACTCGAGAAGACCCATTGGCTAATATACTTTCCTACCCCACCAAAACCCTTCACTGCCAGCAAAATTGCAGTTATATAAGTTCAGAGATTTGTGAATGTTTCATGAGCGGTACTCAAATAGTTATGAGTGTATTGCTTCTGAAAGAAAGCTGAATGGGCAGAGATATTAATGTCTGATGTCTGACCTATCCTCTGACCTATCCTCACTTTATTCTCATGCAACAGATGAGAGTGTACATTTTTACACTCAGGATTGTTCTCTGTATCACTGATTGGCAGCTTAGCTGGTGCATGTGAAGCTAATCCACGAAAATGATTACTAATAATTACTATGATCCCTTCTTTATAAAGGGTGAATAGATAAAGATTAAAACAAATCTGCTCCTCGCAGCTAAAGCTTAAAATGTGGGTGTCTGCTACCCTGTGGAATTATGTGATGGCAAACACAAACAGATTTAACAAGGATGTGAACAAACCGGGCTAAAGTTGCTCGAGCAGCAGCCCATTTGCCATCTTTGACTGAGCTCCCTATGTACTCCGTGCATATCTGTAGTCCCAGGTTCCAGAAGATGGCATATACCCATTTCCTGTTCCGGTTCAGTTTTACTTGGCTTCATTTGACTGGCTCGGGCTGCAGATTTTTAATCATAAACACCATAGATTCGCTGCTGCAGTTCATTGGATCGACCTGTAAAAAAGGGAAGGCAGAAGTGAAGTCTTTTCCGGGACTTAAATTCAACTACTATAATCAACTACTGCTACCGGAAGATGAACCAACAGGAAACTGATATGCCACCTTGTGGACTGTTATTCATTATTGTAGAGGGACAAATGTAAGGTGCTGTTTTTGACTGCATATAACTATAGGCTATAAAGTTAGACCAAATTAAATGACGTGCCATTAAACATTTTTATTACTTTTTGATAAGCAAGCCTCACTTTTATCAACTCACTAAACATTTCTCCTAAATGAGTTTGTTTTCGATCGCTATAGTTTCAAGTCTTATTCAATACAGCATCATTGTTATTTAGTACATTGTGGTCCCATTTAGAGTAAAACAGTAGGGCGTGGCTCTGTTCACATCTCCTCCACATAATGTTCACTTCTGACTGCAGAAAATCTCCACATAATATAAGGCAACATTTATACCAGAGAGCTTTGCTGCGATTAAAACGAATCCTGCTGCGCATTGTCAGAAAGTGCGCTTCGTTTGGCAGGTGTGAAGGCTCATTCGAATCCTAATGCGCAGCAAATAACCGCATTTTACTCCGCCCAAAAACGTGGGTTTCGCTTCGCTTCGAATCGCACTTGACTACGATTCGGTGCAGGTGTGAATGCAATCCGCAGTAAATAAAGGAAATTAAGCAAACATAATGTGGCGGGTGAGGAGCTGAACACAGTTGGAGACGGAGAAGGCATATTTTACGCAGCGCAAAGATGTCCCGTTAACTGTGGATAGACGTGGTCGAATAAGGAGACTGAAGCCCTGATCGAAATGAGGACGTGTACATTAATCAATTGCTTAAGAAAACACATAAAAACACTGCAGTGTATTATAGCCTACATAATATTCTGTCTGTCTGTCTGTCTGTCTGTGCGTGCCGTAAACATGGAGTGCTGTCACTGTGTGGGACTGGGGAGTTATATCAGTGCGCTCATGCAGCGCTGTGCTGCATGCCCAAAAGAACAGTGTGTGGCGGCTGCGTGCGTAGAGAGAGAGAGAGAGGGGGGGGGGGGGGGTCCCAGACGGCACGACACATGCACGTTATGAGTGTAATTTTATCACCATAGATTTCACTGTGTAGGCTATAGTTTATGAATGGAACACATTGATAAAGGTCCCCCCTGCTGCGTTTCCAATTGCTGCGAATGACAGTGTGAAGGCAAACCGCAGCCAATTAAATATGCAAGAATCCCAATTTCCCCGCCCATACGGATCTGAGTCTACCGAAGTATTAGGTGAGAATATGACCTAAGGCAACATTGCACAGCAGTCATTGTTCAGAAGCAATGGATGGTTTATTTCGATCTATTCAGTTAGACTTAGACATTACATTATATATATATGCTTCTGAACAATAACTGCTGTGCAATATGTTGCCTTAGCTAGTTGGCTAACATATGGCACAACAGCAGGTTCCATCCAATCAGTTATGAGTTACGACCATTACATTAAGTGTGTCGTGTATTGTAGATACGCCAATCTGATCATTTTATGTCTTGACAGTAGGAATTGCCTGTCATAATTTGACCCCCCAGTATTAGGATGTATTCGGATGTTGATATTCATTCATCAGCCAACACTCCCCACTGACAGGTAGTACCCCCCCCCCCCCCCCCCCCCCCCAGAGTTAAAGGAACACTGAGGATCTTGCTGTCGTTTCCCGTTCTCCCCTCCTCTCTGCTGTGGACGATTATAAAGCACATAATTGCTCCCCATGGCCCCGTGTTTTCCTAGTAATTGCTCTAACGATTGTTAACCAGTTCGCTGAAGTCCTCGTCTTTGAGTCTTTCTTTGCTCCTCCTGACACAAATAAAGGGAATCCAGCAAAGCAAACAATTGAATGCTTTTCACAACAAATCCAAGTAAAGTGGACAACGTGTACTTCCTCTAATTGCTCATCTGTCAACTCAACCAGTTTTGATTGTCGGTCGATCTGCACTGTAAAATCCAGTACTGTATTAACTGAACTCAGTGTGAACTTATTTTAGCCATGTAGCAACACACTCTCACTCCCACCTCGTAACATTAGACCCTGTACACTTAGTAAACTGGACCAAGTATAGTTTTGGTTCTGCAATTGGACCACATGTTTCCATCTACACCAAATCACCAAAATGCAGTATTTGGAGGCAGTGGCGTCAACTCCGGGGGTGCACAGGAGCAGAAGAACCCACTGGCAAAATAATAACACAACACAACGGCTCTTTTAAGAGCTAATAGCAGCCAGCCGCAGCGCAAATATGCGTGGCTGCACCCACTGCCGTTATAGGAACCTTCCGAAATTGGAGGTGGTCTCCCTATACCCTTCGAATTTAGACCGTGATGTCGGGTAGGACAACTGCTGGTTGACGAGCCACATGGAAGTTATGCATTGCAGCTTTAATTTCATTCTGAATGTGTCCCTTTTTCCACTGTCTGCATTCAAGTGTGTGTCTGTGTGCGTGCGTGCAAGATGTGCAAGATGTGCAGTGAAGTGCAATCTGGTGCCCTGCTAACCTTACAGCTTGGTGGTGTGACAAATCTGTTCCTCGTAGACTACTGCATTCTGGCCTACAAGGCTACATGTGACATCACATGTTGCTTTCACTGCAACAACCTGATCATATCATCGCTGCTGGGATTAGTATAGTACGGCCACCGCCAGAGGGGGCGAGGCCAGGGCGGCGAGGGCCTGCGTGTCCCCGGGATGTCTTCAGTGATGGATGGACAACAATGCCAGTGGTTGTGGGGGTGGTGATTTGAGTGGGGGTGAGTTGGGAGGGGGTGGTGGGCTATCACGGTCCCCTCTGTCTCGCTGCCTGACATCCCCACGGCCGTGATGAATGCAAAACTGATAAAGGCTCATTAATATGCGCGGATACATGCACGAGGAAAGCCCTGCATGCATCGACTACCTCAGCAGCTCCTGCTGCTCGTTTTGGGGAAATTAATTTAATAACTGGGATCAGTAAGGCGCTGTGATCACGGGCCTAGTCCCAATTTACATATTAATGCCGTGGGCTGCGTGCAGCCTGTGATGTTCATGGACTGGGGGTGTTGGTTTAAGGGGACTGTTTTTAATGACCCTTACTGTGTGTGTTGTGGTGAAGGCGGCGGGGCCTGGGGGGGGGGGGGGGGCATTGGAGGTAAGAGGACCCTGGTGGAATAGTTCCAGTGTCCTCAGCATATTTAATAAACGGTTACTGTGATGTCCTGTCCCGCGCAAACCGCTCGCTGTTAGAAGTTCGCTGACGGCACGCCGAATATGAATTAAGGGACAAGTGGAAATCCAATATTGATTGTTTTTCTCCAGTGATTTTGTGCACGTGACTATATAGACTGTGGGAAATGAATAACCTAAAACCCTTATTCAACACATCACATCCTGAGTGTTAATTTTATCTAAGAATGTACAAACATCCTCACAGTTAAATTATGTCCATTTCCTTTGCACACTGTTGAAGTTGCAAATAGATCAATTAACACTGAGGATTTTACAGTAAGGTAAATGTAAGGTATATTATTTCTAGGAGCGCATTGGGGCATAATGAAGATTTATGTGCCGTTTTAAAATGGAATTCATATACTGTTCTATAGGCATGAATTATACAATGGCTTTATGGGAGCGATGTGAACTCACTAACCCACATCTCATCTTATAGATAGAGAGAGGAGAGAGAAACGGAGAGAGTTTGTGAAAGCAAAAGAGAGAGAGAGAGATGATGTCCTTGGAGGCACGGCCCTCTGGACCTGCAGCAATTAGTTCCAGATTTTAGTCACATACAGTATAGCACTTTGGATCTGTAAAATGGGATCTGCACTGTCCTTTCAAGCCATACCTCTCTGATCTTCTGACATACTCCCCCACTTACTGATCTCATTTGTCATGGGGTAGAGAAGGGACGGAGAGCATTGTAGCTTCTCCATCTTCCGAAATGCCAATTCTCTCCCTTGATCCTCCTACGGAGTAGCACCTTATTGTCTCATTGCTGCACGCTATACAAAAGGCCTGTGATCACGCATTCCACTCGCCTAACATGAGTTTCACTTTCCATCTGTCTCCCTCATATAGTACTTTCACTTTCTTCTCTTTGCCTGAAGATTTCCACTTTAGAGTGTGACATTTGAAGTTGGATATATTCTGTTATGGTTTAGCACCTGTGACACGTGCCTTGCATTTTAACTCTACTGCCGTGCGTATAAGGACGCGAGCCCGAGTAACCGCTGTTCCTCAAGAAAGTGTTCATTGTGCTGCTACTCTGTGCTTCATGGAAAAGATGAGAATGTGAGTAAGACGAGACGATAGCGGGTCTTTGAGTGTCGAGGATTCTGTGATTGAGAACCATTTACATTGTGTTAAAAAGACAAAAAAAAAAAAAATCATGGCATGGATTTGAAAAGATGTGAGTGCAGAGTGAAGAGCTCACGCTCAAAGGATTATGTCAATTCCTTCTTGATTTAAGATGCTTAGGCTATAGCTCAGGTGGAGAAGTCACTACATGCATTTATTAAAGGTGCTGAAAGTGATATTCTTTTGGCACTTTTTGGGGGCAAAAGTTAAAGCTCTATATCTGTTAGTACTCTGTCTTCCCAGCTCTTTAGTAAACAGAACTGTATCCTGTAAGAGTTCTGTCTTCTGCATTGGATCAAATTGACCTGAAAATGTATTTATGTTTAGCAAAGAGCTGCATGGAGAGATGGGGAGGCCCCTGTCACTAAGCAAACACTCAATTGTTTGTTATTAGAATAGCTATTTAACACTTATCTTAACAAAAAACTACATTCCATAAAATAGCCTACTTGAATACAGTACAGTACAGTAGCCTACTTGAGTGACGATATTTATGACGACCGTCGAGCCGATTCTACTTTTTCTACATTTTCAAAGAAACTAGAGAAACGGTTGGTTACACCCGCCTTCTAATGAGAGCGCAACATCTGTCTTGAAGAGCCACCCATCGACTGATCTAATATACGGCAACCTTCCCCGTGTTTCTACACTAGTCCACCCATCGACTGATCTAATATACGGCAACCTTCCCCGTGTTTCTACACTAGTCCACCCATCGACTGATCTAATATACGGCAACCTTCCCCGTGTTTCTACACTAGTCCACCCATCGACTGATCTAATATACGGCAACCTTCCCCGTGTTTCTACACTGGTCCGATCCAGAATAACACAGTTTGCCGGCCACTGCTACAGAGCTGACAATGAGGTTATATCTTCCCTTCTTCTCTGGAGTCCTGCCTCAAAGTAGACAAGAGGTAAAAAACTGTCGTTCCCTGATGTCATCGGTATAGGGACACATGCATCAGTATGCAGGAACTGGGGATGGCAATGGAGGACCGCAAAGTCTGGCGTGGCAATGTGAAAACCATGATCTGAATCACAATGTGAAAACCATGATCTGAATCACAATGTGAAAACCATGATCTGAATCACAATGTGAAAACCATGATCTGAATCACAATGTGAAAACCATGATCTGAATCACAATGTGAAAACCATGATCTGAATCACAATGTGAAAACCATGATCTGAATCACAATGTGAAAACCATGATCTCGACTGCGGCAATGTGAAAACCATGATCTGAATCACAATGTGAAAACCATGATCTCGACTGCGGTCGAAAAATTATGATGTACTATTCCGAGTGTGTTCTTGAGTATACAGTACATGTGTTTTGTGAGGTCACAGTGACCCTTGACCTTTGACCACCTACTTCTAATCAGTAATCAGTTCATCCTTGAGTCCAAGTGGCCTTTTTTGTTTTGCCAAATGCAATGTCAGTCCCTCAAGGCGTTCCTGAAATATCAAGTTCACAAGATTGGAACGGATGCACGAATGGACGCGCGGACAACTCATAAACATAGTTTCTCTGTCCATGGCTGTCCGCTGACTAAGGCATAATCCAACATATTATACCAGTCTAGTACCTCTGACTATCCATTCAGGTACCCCGTGAAGTCATTTTACAGCCGTTCAGATAACTGGAATGTGGTGTTTGATGTGGGTTGTTCCCGCTGTCTGAAGCAGACTTCAGTCACGTGAGGCACCCCTGAGCGAGTCACCAGGTGATCCAGTGGCCATAGCGTGGTGATGTCCTTTTGAGTTGCGTACCAATAGGGACAGGATTGTAAATCATCATGCTTTTTAACAGGCACCGTTGCAGGTGTCCCCTCATGTCAGGCGTTGGATTGGATTGTCAAATGATGATACAATTATATCAATAAGTCTTTATTATTGGTGGGAGAAATTCACAAGCTACCCAGCTGTTTTAATTACAGGACTCGCCCTTCTGCCAAGTATAGCCGGCTATCGAACACTATGGTATATAGATATTTTATTTTTGAATAAAAGATCTGAGTAAAACTGTTAATTTATCAGTTTGTAATTCTTAAGTGTGTACAAATGTATATCGTAGACTCTCAGAGTTAAATTAAGTGTGTTAAAAATGGAAGAGCTGAACCTTTTCAGTCACATCAGCACCTTAATTACAATGAGAGGAAGTGATCCAGGAGGCCCTGTGGCGCAGCGTTTCATTGTAAATCTTTACTGCGTCGATGAAGTGCGCATGTCAGGACATCGGGGTTATAAAAACCAAATTACCCATGGCTGAGGCCCAGAATATTTCACTTTACTGTCCCTCACAAATCAGAAGCTAATGACATTAGGGATGGGAGTGCAGAATCAATGGGAGTTCAAAAAACACAATTAAAGAACCAATTAAAGCAAGCACCTCCAAGGAGATAGGTGGAGTAAAGTTCCCTCTTGTTTCCTTTCCTCCTCTGCACCTCTGCATCTTTATATCATTTGATCTCTGATGTCATGTTGTTGTCATTTTGAGGACATCACATCGGTCCCCCAGATATGGAACAGATGGCAAAACAATTCAGAGTCAGTTGGATGGGTCACAAAGACTTTGAAGATTAGGGAATAATAGCTCAATGGAGATTAGGGAAACTGTATGTCTCCAACCACTGTAGATAGTTATATTGAATTAACACATTCTACCATAGAATTACATTTTATTCATTCAAATAAGCTCCAGGTTGCAGTCGTAATAAGTTAACTGATACCGACAAAGAGAAGGTTGTATGAGTAGGAGTGAATTGGGGGAACGACAGCGCCAGTCATTGTCAGCCTGGTTGCCGGGGGATATCTAGGACAACTAATGTATTAATTGAGTGGATAGAAAACAGATGTCAGAGACTCTGCATTCAAGGCTAAGACTTAATCAAACCGGAGTATCTCAGGGCCATTTGTGAATGCAGGGACGATTGTGTTTTAATCAGTACAGGTCCTTGTTTCCCAGGGATGGCTGTGTGATTAATCTGGGAACCGGGCATGTCTCTCTGGGTCCGAATTGCTTGCTCTGTCTCTATTACCGATTGAATCCAGCTCTATGTACTCTATCATTGTTATATACTGTAGGCCTACAGGCACTCAATCAGCAGCTCAAGTGCATGTGGGCATATATGTTCCCATATAAGATACACTTTGCCATGCCATATACCTGTAGCTCCATAGCCCCTCGTATATATATTGCTTTTGTGGGCCTTACTGCAGGCTGCTGAAATTGAGAGTCTGGGTTAACCCATTCTGACCTGAGATCAGATTCATACGAGGTTTCCGCCGGACACACACTGGTCTGATGAACCCATTCTGACCTGAGATCAGATTCTAAAAATGTCAGTCGTTCTTCGATTTTTTTCAAAAATAGCAGACCTACAAGCTCGTATCGCGCCACTCGGTGGCGCGATATGAGCTTGTAGATCTGCTATTTTTCAATAGCTAAAGCATAACATGATGCTGACACCAAAATGGGTGCCCGGTCAGAATGGTGTTAATACATCCCCCAATCTTGATGTGGAGGGTTATTCAGAGCACTTTTTGTTCTGAAGTTGTTTATTTTGTTTGCCTTGCAATGGATCAAGCCATCTTCTGGAGTATAAGGAAATCTGCAGGCAAAGTCACCGCTGACCCTAGCCTCGATACCCAGGCTTTCATTTCGTCTGCGCGAAAGATGAAAGCCTGGAAAAAGCCGTGGGCTGAACCAGTCTAAAAGTGGGAGTCAACCCTTCCGCGTAGGCGTCGCTCTAAATGATGTGACGTAGCGCTGCACTAGGGGGGAGAGGAGGGGCCGGGGGTGACGGACAGATCGATGAGATCCAATCAGGGTGCGCGCTTTTCTGAGACGCGACCCTCCCATCTAGGCCAGAAATGTCTCTGCTTAGGTCAGGCTACGCTGACCCCAACACCGCGGCAAACGTCAACTCACGAAAATGGCTATAGGTCAATGAAAGTAAAGTTGTGAGTTAAGTCCGTTGCTCTCCCCAGGTTGGCGGAGGGTGTGTAGAGCCCAGGATCACATCACAGGATGATTGACACAGGGGTGAAAAATGGGTTACAAAATCGTGGGACAAAAACAATATAAATTAAAAAAGTTGTGGTTAGATGCATCTCCTTCCCTAGAGCCATTACCCTTTTCAACCAGCCTCACGGAATGGCCACCTCCTCGCTTGCTAGAGCAAAACTTCAATATGTGCTCTGCATCACTCCTCACACAAAAAAAGATCAGTTTTTAAATTAAATTAAATGTGTGTGTGCGTGTGTGCGTGTGTGCGTGCATACCAAATTCATTTCAACCATATAATTATCCCCTCTTGTATATTCCACACTAAATTCCGCTTGTTTCTCAGACAAATGAATTAGCAATTAAACTTTTCCCTGCAACAATGATCTGTAATGTCTGGAGTATCGGTGATTATGTGCTACTAAAATCCTGTCTTACTGGAAGCCTACGTACATTTATATTCAAATGAAATATTCTCAATGAGATCTAGAGGAGTTGACAGGAGTGAATTAACTATAATATAGAGTATGGTATTTTCCTCAATTTGCCCCAATTTGAGGTTGTGCTGCAACAAAGTAGCACACCATAAAACATGAATCAGTGCTTCATCAAGAGGGGCGGACCCAGTAAAAAAAACACAACTAAAAAAAGATCCATTGGCAGCTGTTTTTAATGTTTACTCGTCAAATAATTCTATGGACTCTATGGATTCTATGGTGCCCAGGTCTCATGGAATGTGATGTCATGAGACATGGTGCCCAGGTCACATGACATGTGACCCCCCATGTAAACCCACATATGGAGATACCTGATGTCATCAATATTGCAACTCTACATGTGACCTCAAACCCTTAGATCTCCATATAAGGATATACTGAATGTCAGAACCTGTTCTGACATTCCATATATGTTGATCCTTCCCCATCCATCATTCCTCTTCGATGTCTCCCCGACTGATACCTGTCCATTTAAACTCTAGACGGGCCCGCCTCAAAGTTATTAGTGCAGCCGCGCCCGGCAGCCGGCGAAAACTAAAGTTCTCAACGGGCCCGAAAATGAAGGCCCGGCCCTACTTGGGCCCTCATCGAACCCTGTACACTCAAGTGAATGGCCCTTCTACCACCCTTACATCTCCATACTGTATGGAGCTGACCTGTTCTGACATTCCATATGTTGATCTGACCTCGTCAAACCCTGTACACTCAGGACATGCTCCTTATATGGCCAGTACAGAGTTCATTCCATGTTGATCTGACCCCCAGCTCGCCCAGCAGTCTGCCGTCAACGAGGCGGATGTGCGAGCATGCGACCTCGCCCTCAGGTGTCTTACTGGCAGTGGTGGAAAAAGTACTCAATTGTTTTACTTAAGTAAAAGTACCAATACTGCAATTTAGAACTACTCCTTTACAAGTAAAAGTACGGAATTGAAAATGTACTTGAGTAAAAGTGCAAAAGTATCGGCATCAAAATGTACTTAAAGTACTAAAAGTAAAAGTACTCATATTGCAGAATGTCCCACTTCACAAGTTCAAAATGTGTACAAAGTCTATTGAAAATAGCCGATCTACAAGCTCACAATGCGTCGCGTTGCGACGCATTGTGAGCTTGTAGATCGGCTATTTTCAAATGGCCAAAATGTATTGGGTTGAAGTGGTTAATGTATGTTTTCTAATCAAAATTAAAATCGCCAGTAAACTGTAAAAGTACAAATGTTGGCTCTGAGATGTAGTGGAGTAGAAGTAAAAGTACTGGAAATTGGAAATACTCAAGTAAAGCACAAATACCTCAAAATTGTACTTAAGTACAGTACTTAAGTAAAAGTACTTTCCACCACTGCTTACTGGTAATATGTATCAAATATTTTCACTTGCCAAATCAAAATTGTACAAATACAGTAAAAAACAAAATAAACAATTAAGGCTTCATTCGCTAGTTGATATGAAGTCCTCTACCTTGAATTTGTGTGGGCAAGCCAATCAGAGGCGGAGTAGAAGTGACATCGATCACATTGTGTTTTTATTTACATATTTAATTATTCCACAGTATAAAACTGAGCCAATGTTAAAATGTGTCAATTTGAGAATAAAATGACATAACATGTAAATGTATTTAGAATACTGCCCATCTCTGCCACACGCATGCACACACATGCGCGTGTGTGAGCACACACACACACACACACACACACACACACACCCTCACACACACACACACACACACACACACACTATAATGTAGGGCACGTGAGTGATAGAAAATAATGAAAATCTGCTTGTTGCCCGCCCGAAGCAACGTTGCACCATAATGGAATCTCACTAAACTAGGCCACGACAACAGTAGGTAGCTATAATATAATATGAGTATTTGTGAGCATATGAGTTAGAATAATAATTGCCTTTGCATTATATCCATGATTTATAAGCCAGTAGATAGAAAATGTTTATATACAGTGTATAAATATACACAGTACAGTATGTGCATGACATGCACTTTGAACTCCTGTGCTACCAACAAACATTCACACAGCTAACGCTGGCATCAACTGCTCTTCCGTATAGGGAGGTGCTTCAGAATCAATTCATTTCACCCAGTCTCCCAAACAGATTTAATGCGGATAATTACCAGTTTGAAACCCAGTGGCGTGCACAGATAGACACTAGGGGGTGCTAGAGCACCCCCTGCCCTTTTGGCAATTTTTCTCTTAAAAAGAAGAAGAAAAAAAAAAAAAGTTTAATTTTCTTTCTTAATTTGTAGTGTGTGGACCATGCGGTGACATTGATCAAATCTTGATTAAAGAAAACGCTTCTACTATATTATTTAGGCCCCCCACAATCTAAAGCTATGTTTCTATGTCAGTGGTTCTTCGATTCAAAAAAATAGCAGACCTACAAGCTCGTAGCGCGCCACCTACGAGCTTGTAGATCTGCTATTTTTCAATAGCTAAAGCACCCAAATGGGTTCCCGCCCCAAAATGCGCTGCACAAGGTGCCCTTTTTTTTCACTTGAGCACCTGCCCCTCTAAATGTCTGTGCACGCCACTGTTGAAACCCTCCTCCTGAAACCCTCCTCACCTCTATCCCCACTGTCACTATCCTCTGGTGCTGTTCCTGCGGTTTTTAAAAAGAAACCAAACTGGACACCAACAACCTCAATAATTTCAGACTAATATCAAAACTACCATTTCTCTCCAAAAAAAGAAAATAGTTTACTCCCATCTTTTAACTTTTATAAATGAGGACTCACTTTTTGAGAGGTATCAATCAGGTTAGTTCTATATACAGTCTTAACGTACATTTTCCCTTCCTAGAAAAAGTGTCAAAAGTACAATATTTGTCTTTGAAATGTAGTTGAGTGAATGAATGTCATATTCATCCAAAAATCCAAATACTCTACAGACTAGCATACAGTACACTGCAGATTGCAGCTATAGTTGTAGACAAACACACAGAGCGGACACCTTTTCAAATATTTATAGGAATATCAAGGTTCAGGTTTAGTGTTATGCCTGCAAACAAGACAGAAAAAAGTAGACTCGAGGCGTGAGTGAGAAGCTAATTCTTGTATAACACATTTGTGATTTTGTCCAGCCTTACTTTGTCTATTATACTAACAGTGGGAAACGGCAAAGGCACCGTTGGTAAAATGTGCACGCACCACCAAAGGTTTATGAGGACAACCAAGGTGCAATTGCATTGTCAAAGAACCTTGTAAGCAGGCAGAGGTGCAAACATGTTGATATAAAGTATAATTTTATTAGGAACTGTAAATGAGGGTATAGTGAGCTTGTAATGTTGCCCAGCATAACAAAATGGTGACAAACATTATGACAAAGCCTGTATCAAAGGTCAAGTTTATAAAGTTTTTGAAATGTATGCCTGGGATTTCATGGGCTGCAGCATGGCATGCATGATGTTCTCTCATGATTGTGTATTTTATTGTGTGCACTAACTTCGCTCTACTGAAACAGCCAACTGTAGTGTAGTGGTCATGTGAGGAAAATGTATACAGTAACAGTATAGTCCTTATTTTGGAGGCAAAATAAATAGAGCTGCCCACGCGTTTGCAAAGAGAACATATCCACATCTTCTGTGTGAATTACTCCTCCATAAGAAGAGAACATATCCACATCTTCTATGTGAATTACTCCTCCATAAGCTATGATTAACCCATTCTGAACGGGCACCCATTTTAGTGTTAGCATCATGTTATGCTTTATCTATTGAAAAATAGCAGATCTACAAGCTCATATCGCGCCACCGAGTGGCGCGATACGAGCTTGTAGGTCTGCTATTTTTGAAAAATCGAAGAACGACTGACATTTTTTTAAATCTGATCTCAGGTCAGAATGGGTCAATCAGACCAGTGTGTGTCCAGCGGAAACCTCGTATGAATCTGATCTCAGGTCAGAATGGGATTAACCGGTTGGCTGCATGTGCATGTGCATGAAGCATTGAGTCAGGGCTACTGTAGGTACCTTCACATGATGCTATAGTCGGCTAATCATGTTCATTGTGGGTGGGTTTTTTTTTAGGCTAGGTGTTTCTGTGTGCCTGTCCATGCTGGCACAGTTACTGTAAGACTTAAATCAAACACAGTTAATGTTAATATTACTTTCAGATGAGTCAGATAAATACCATAGGGCTGAGGGAGCATAGACATACTCCCCTGTTTTAAATACCATAGGGCTGAGGGAGCATAGACATACTGCCCTGTTTGTTGAGTCAGATAAATACCATAGGGCTGAGGGAGCATATAGACATACTCCCCTGTTTGTTGTTGACTGTGAGTTGGTTTTGTGTTTGTTTGCTTCACAGCAACAATACAAAGCGTGTTCCTAGAGAGAAGTTGCCAGCGTGACTCATTTCCATCAATCACCAGTGCAGTGCCACTCATTACAATATCGTGCACACAAATTAAAGGTATATTCAGTGATTTCACTTAATTCAAATATCACTTATTTTTTTGTTTTGTTGTGATAATCCTACCTACTATAGAGTGTGCTGGCCATATAAGGAGTTCCTCCCTGTCCCCAGTTAACCCCTGGGGGTCAAAAAACCGTAGGTTTCGTTTTTGACTCTCTATCCTGATTGGACGAAAGGCTGGGTCCCACAGCCAAAAACGAAACCTAAGGTTTTTTGAGTGAAATCACTGAATATACCTTTAACAAAAAGAGGGGATGAAATGTATATTATGTGACGTGTGCTTACATTTTACTAAAGCAATGCAATTAAATATATCATGCGCACAAAACACAATTGGGCCCAATGTTGTTGAGACCTCAATATTAAAATGTTTTACTCAATGCACTCTAGCTCTCTGTACTTCTGTGTGAATTTGTTTAGTACTTTAATTCATGAATTCATTCATTGCAACAATGCAGGCTATGTCACTTTTGAATAATGTTATTTGTTCATGTTGGTTAAAGTATTACATTTAATAATACATTTACTTTGTTCAATGTAACAGTATTGCTGACCTTCAGCAGAAATGACCACATTTTAATTGAAATATTTTGCTACATTTATACAATTATATATGGTTGCTGCTTCTCCGTGCCATCTTTCCCTCTCTGCTTGGCTCAAGGAGTGAGCTCTTTATGGCTTTATTTTATTTAGAAGGAGCAAAACAGCAGCTGCACACCCAGCAGATGAGATAGGACTGAGTGATGGTGGAGATGATGAGATGGTAGAAAGGGACGTTCCGTTCTAGGCCTGTTTTCATCCGTGTTGCGATGCCCCATGCCTCTTGCACAGTAAGCTGCTTTGTACGTGAGTTACCTATCGATTGTAGGCCTATACTGACAGCTTTTGTGGCTGGGTCGATGGTCTATTTACATGTTGAATATAGTGGCAAATGCATGGCTTTTGTAGGTCATTAATTAAAAACCTTATAACAAATCTTATGATTATACATTTTCAAAAGTTCTTGTGGCCGTTTGGAAGTCCCTCTGTCGATTATGGCATCACCCCTGGTAGAAACCTAGGGCCTGGTGTGACTAAAGTCTGGATACAGGTAATACAATTCACTTCACACAATTTCTAAAAACATCCAGCAGCAGCCTGGCAGCAGGAAGGTATAAGGCAAGCTTCTTCTGTCGTCAGTGGACTTTATGAAGTCATGGAGCAATCAAAACCAGAAAGTCTCAACAGAATAACCTTCTGTTCTCAAAGATTGTGAGCGAACAGACCCCATACTGCCAGAAGAATCCGTAACCAAAGAGTAGTATATTACACATAACTCAACGACTATTACATTAACATTTTTGAATAATGTTGTGAGTATATACAGTTATAAAGTTATAAATAGATAAAAAAATACATTCATGTTTTCATGACATTGATGACGGAATAAGCCAACCTGTTTTCAGCAGGTGAGTGTGTGTGCTTACAGTATGCACGCACGCACGCACGCATGCACGCACGCACACGCACGCGCACGCACACAGGGGACATTAAACAACAACATTAATCATAATACACCCTGCAAATCCATTCCCCTAACAGAATTTACCCGCTCAATTAACAACAATAAAACGCCAAGCATCAGTGTGCACCCCGGGGCATGCTGGGAAGTCTTTCTCTGCCCATTGGCACCAAGGCCCCAGTGAGGCTCTTCAACGTTGAAGCACTGGGCCCTAGTGGTAAGAGGAGGGACTGCAGGCGGACCCGTGGATTCATGACCGGCTGGGCTTTAACATTGAGCGCTCGGTTGCACTTCCGCATTTGACCACCAAAATGTGGAAGTAGACGTTCTGAGACGGTTCTTCCGGGTGCTTCAAAACGCCACTGAGCAACTTCCACTGACATGAATATACTCTATACTCTATGATTGGCACACTACCAACTGGATCAACTGTCCAGTTCAGTCTCTATCCTTCTCTATACTCTATGATTGGCACACTACCAACTGGATCAACTGTCCAGTTCAGTCTCTATCCTTCTTTATACTCTATGATTGGCACACTACCAACTGGATCAACTGTCCCCAAAAGTAACCCCCAGAACAACGTCCAGGAGGTGCTGAGGCAGAAAGCCAGCGTAGGAGAGTTCACAAGTCTCTTGTGGATGTTCCCATAGTAGCGCCACAAAGTAGTCCAGCGAACTTCCCCCTTAGTTCCAGTTCAAGTAGTGGCCGTACACAGTGGTTAGAGAGCAGAACAGTAGTCCAGCGAACTTCCCCATTAGTTCCAGTTCAAGTAGTGGCCATATACAGTGGTTAGAGAGCAGAACAGTAGTCCAGCGAACTTCCCCCTTAGTTCCAGTTCAAGTAGTGGCCATACATACACAGTGGTTAGAGAGCAGAACAGTTAGCTGGATAGCCAGCTGGGTGTGATTTACAGCTCGACCAGTCCGTCTCTCTGGGGTAGAAGAAGTACGTCCTCTTTTTACACGGAGGCCTTTGACAGACAGAACCACCTGGGCCTCAAAGTTGTGCCATGGAGCTTACATAGGGTACACTCAACTGAACAATAACATCATGCCTTACACAGCTTCTCTGCCACGGTACTAGCTATGTGCATAACGGGGGTGTATGTATGCCTCCAGCCAATTAGTGAAGTATTACATAATGGTTTCCATGGTCAGTGAAAAGAATGACAACTTCCACACATTCCAGTGGGGTGCAGGGCCAGCTACTGACCTTTTGACATACAGTATATCAGGTTTGTTGGCGGATATTCATTTAGTTTAGTAGCTCACTGCCAGCGAGGCCTGGGCGGCAGCTGTTAGAGAACCTCTGGGTTGGTTTGGTTGCTGGTGCCATCAGGCCAGCAAGAGAGGTGAACTTGTACTCAGTACAACGACCCATGTCGCCCATGGCTTTAGCAGCCAGTTCCTACACACACATGATGAAATCAAACTAAATGGAACCATGAACATTAATAGCTTGGAAACCAGACGAATCTGCAAAAAAACTAAACGAGAGCACTCGGCAGATCAGTCTGGTCCCGCTCGGTTGTGATTGTGATTTTGCTGCCAACAAAGTTGTGGGGCACCAGGCTCAGTATGCAAATATAGGCCAAGTTTATCACCAGAGAATCTTTTTTTAATCCACCCCTTGGAAATGCAGGTTCCACGTAGAGATTCTAGACTAATATCTACACTGTGATATTAGTCTGGCCAGTGGCCAATGCAGGCTAGAACATTATAAAACATTAATCATAATTATGCAAAACCTTCCTTTAACTAATGTGAATTATGAAGCACAATTAACAACAATAAAACACAAGGCATTGTTGCTATAGGAATTCCTTCTGTCCATTGGCAAAGGTGACTGCTCTAATTATGTCTGCTTCTCTTCTCTTCTCTTCTCTTCTCTTCTCTTCTCTTCTCTTCTCTTCTCTTCTCTTCTCTGCTCTGCTCTGCTCTGCTCTGCTCTGCTCTGCTCTGCTCTGCTCTGCTCTGCTCTGCTCTGCTCTGCTCTTCTCTTCTCTTCTCTTCTCTTCTCTTCTCTTCTCTTCTCTTCTCTTCTCTTCTCTTCTCTTCTCTTCTCTTCTCTGCTCTGCTCTGCTCTGCTCTGCTCTGCTCTGCTCTGCTCTGCTCTGCTCTGCTCTGCTCTGCTCTGCTCTGCTCTGCTCTGCTCTGCTCTTCTCTTCTCTTCTCTTCTCTTCTCTTCTCTGCTCTGCTCTGCTCTGCTCTGCTCTGCTCTGCTCTGCTCTGCTCTGCTCTTCTCTTCTCTTCAGTCAATTACTATATGTATAGTTGGGTTGGTCTACTAAGCAGCTGTTCTGTGCGTCTTTGCACAGTGCATGTGTTTTTGGCCGCTGTGCCAATTTGCTCTTTTTGGCTGCATTTGAATTTTGTTGTAATTGATTAAAGATAAAGAAGTTTAACTATTTGTTTTGGCCTTATTTGATGATGCCTAAAGCGTAAATGACTAGATTGCTGTTAAATGGAGCTAGGACACTTACTAGGCCTGGCTAAAATGTATGTTGGTGAAATCTAAACATCTAAAATGGTTCAATAATAATTAGCATGGATTATTATAAACGAAAAACATCTATTTTAACCCATTCTTACCGGGCACCCATTTTAGTGTCAGCATCATGTTATGCTTTAGCTATTTAAAAATAGCAGATCTACAAGCTCATATCGCGCCACCGAGTGGCGCGATACGAGCTTGTAGGTCTGCTATTTTTGAAAAATCGAAGAGCAACTGACATTTTTAGAATCTGATCTCAGGTCAGAATGGGTTCATCAGGACCAGTGTGTGTCCGGCGGAAACCTCGTATGAATCTGATCTCAGGTCAGAATGGGTTAAAATGGCCAAATGTCTACATTCAGTGGGCGTGATTTTGACATCATTTCATCTTTGGGCCTGAAGACCACAAATGCCAGGACCCATTTTCTGTGCCATCCTGTACATCCTCAAAGGACCCGTCCACGGCCTCCCACGCCCTCGCCACCCCGTTCTGTGTTTTTCACTTGTACTGTGTACTACTGTACGTAGCTTTTGGATAGCTTCACTATACTTAAAGAATGATGTATAGCTTTCAAGTAGTTAAGCTGTTGTTTCATTGTGTTGCTGGGTAGCTTGACAAATGCTTCATTTCATTAATTCCAGTGGCTCAAAGTCATTACCATGAAATAACACAACAGATTTGTTTTGAGTGCACTTCATATCAAAGATTATATTGTCCATACCATCCATTTGTAGGTTTTAGACTGTCGTAGGCCTACAGTATGTTTTATTAAATTACTCAAAGTCATAACATGTCCAGTTGTCCCCATTACCAACCGCATTAGAAACAGTCTTCATCTTCACAATCATCACAGGCACTGGTTTCTGTTGCTCATTGTCTCACGTTAATTTACAGTCAGTCCTTTATCCCATTCTGACCTGAGATCAGATTCATACGAGGTTTCCGCCGGACACACACTGGTCTGATGAACCCATTCTGACCTGAGATCAGATTCATACGAGGTTTCCGCCGGACACACACTGGTCTGATGAACCCATTCTGACCTGAGATCAGATTCTAAAAATGTCAGTCGCTCTCCGATTTTTCAAAAATAGCAGACCTACAAGCTCGTATCGCGCCACTCGGTGGCGCGATATGAGCTTGTAGATCTGCTATTTTTAAATAGCTAAAGCATAACATGATGCTGACACCAAAATGGGTGCCCGGTCAGAATGTGTTATCCTTACTCAGGGTTGTCTGGACATGCGGGTGCTCTGTTGTTCGGTTGTGTTAGTGTGGTGCAAAGAATTGTAATTGTGTAGTGAGCAATGAAGATATTGTTTTGAGCAGTGGTTATGGATTGATGCGAGTGTTTATTGTTGTGTTGTAATAGAGAATGTTACAGTGAACGTGCCTTCATTAGGCAGCAATCTGTCACAAGTAGCAGCCTAGAAGCGGTGGTAAAAAGATAAATGTTTGTAGCAACATGTACAGATATAAGAAAGGCGTAATAGTAGTAAAATGAAATGACAGAGTATATGACAAAACAATATGTAGTACATTATAAGTAAGCCTTGCCGAGCCATGAGGCTCATAGGGGCAGGAGCCTACTGTATATGTTTCCTTAGCGCGACGCAGCTTGATACAAGTACAAGTACACTCTCTGGACATGATGCTAGTATGTCACAGGGACATGATGCTAGTATGATGCTAGTTTGTCAGAGGGACATGATGCTAGTATATGTCACAGGGACATGATGCTAGTATGTCACAGGGACATGATGCTAGTATGATGCTAGTATATGTCACAGGGACATGATGCTAGTATGTCACAGGGACATGATGCTAGTATGATGCTAGTATGTCACAGGGACATGATGCTAGTATGTCACAGGGACATGATGCTAGTATGATGCTAGTATATGTCACAGGGACATGATGCTAGTATGTCACAGGGACATGATGCTAGTATGATGCTAGTATGTCACAGGGACATGATGCTAGTATGTCACAGGGACATGATGCTAGTATGTCACAGGGACATGATGCTAGTATGATGCTAGTATATGTCACAGGGACATGATGCTAGTATGTCACAGGGACATGATGCTAGTATGATGCTAGTATGTCACAGGGACATGATGCTAGTATGTCACAGGGACATGATGCTAGTATGTCACAGGGACATACGGTACCCCAATCCAACCCTCGAGTGCCAAGCAGGGAGGCACTGGGCACTGGATGCCATTCTTCAGTCTTTGGTATGACCCGGCCGGGGATTGAACCCTGACCTCCCAGTCCCAGGGCGGACACTCTAACCACAAGGCCACTGAGCCGGTCAATGTAGTACATCAACAGTACCTTAACAGTGACGTAGTCAGCAGCAGTAGCGTATAGAAGCTATTTTATGTTGCATCAGGGGGACAATCAATTCAAATGACAAAGATATGCAAAAGAAAAGTGTCTGTGAGGGTGGGGGGTGGGGGTGGGGGGGGGGGCGGCAACTTGAAGTAACATTTTGCATATACCCTATGTTATATCAGGTTATAGGTAATACTGAGTGACAGGCATGTTTGGCAGAATACAGACAACAGCTAGTGCGTGGTTGTTGTTGCTGCACACTGTCACACACGCAATGTAATTTTGTCCAACCTGCCAATCTGCATGTTGATGCAATATATAACTTATATAATTGACGTTGATGTATTTTGTGGCCCTGGTGTTCTATTGAGACCTTTAGATTGTGTCTAAGGTCATGTCTCACATAGACACATGATCTGACACCAATTCTGACGTGGTCGTCAAGATTCGATTTATCCCCTGATCAAGCCGGCAGGCTCTATCAGTTCAATGGTACAAATATCAGCACTTGCGTAGAAAACCAGTTTCAAATCCAGGGTAGAAGAGGAAAGTAACATAGTGCAGATTTAACCTTTAACCACCAACTTTGGCTATTTTGAGAAGCTACTATCTGCACTAAATACTAGAAAAATGGGACCCAATGCCTCCCTGCTTGGCACTCAGCATCAAGCGTTGGATTGGCAGACGTGACTTTATGTTTGGCAGGGGGTAAACCCTTCGACATACTAGTGTCATGTCCAGATGTGACTTTATGTTTGGCAGGGGGTAAACCCTTCGACATACTAGTGTCATGTCCAGATGTGACTTTAAGTTTGGCAGGGGGTAAGCCTAAGCCCCTTCGACATACTAGTGTCATGTCCAGATGTGACTTTAAGTTTGGCAGGGGGTAAAGGCTCATACATAGTCTGGATTTACGGTGGTTAGGTGACCACCGAACTACAACATGACGTCACGAGCCACGGTGAAGAGCAAACCACCGCCACCGCTCCAGCCCTTCTCTCTGTTTTTACTCACCACCGCTCAACGTTATTTCAGCTCCGGTGGTCAGCTCACCACCGGAGCGGTGGTCACCTTACCACCGAAAATCCAGACTATGAATAGGCCTTAAGCCTAAGCCCCTTCGACATACTAGTGTCATGTCCAGATGTGACTTTAAGTTTGGCAGGGGGTAAGCCTAAGCCCCTTCGACATACTAGTGTCATGTCCAGATGTGACTTTAAGTTTGGCAGGGGGTAAGCCTAAGCCCCTTCGACATACT
This sequence comes from Protomyctophum parallelum, assembly GCF_964188405.1. NCBI lineage: Eukaryota > Metazoa > Chordata > Actinopteri > Myctophiformes > Myctophidae > Protomyctophum > Protomyctophum parallelum. Next base: position 2,225,598 of record NC_139708.1, on the reverse strand, counting down.
AGTGTCATGTCCAGATGTGACTTTAAGTTGGGCAGGGGGTAAACCCTTCGACATACTAGTGTCATGTCCAGATGTGACTTTAAGTTTGGCAGGGGGTAAGCCTAAGCCCCTTCGACATACTAGTGTCATGTCCAGATGTGACTTTAAGTTTGGCAGGGGGTAAGCCTAAGCCCCTTCGACATACTAGTGTCATGTCCAGATGTGACTTTAAGTTGGGCAGGGGGTAAACCCTTCGACATACTAGTGTCATGTCCAGATGTGACTTTAAGTTTGGCAGGGGGTAAGCCTAAGCCCCTTCGACATACTAGTGTCATGTCCAGATGTGACTTTAAGTTTGGCAGGGGGTAAGCCTAAGCCCCTTCGACATACTAGTGTCATGTCCAGGGGATGTGCTTGTACAAAGCTGCCTCACACTACAGAAACGGGCGATAGGCTCCTGCCCTTTGGGGCAAGGCTTAGCCTACTTACTTTTTCCCAAACGCTTAGTAGCTACTAAATAGTACATATGAGATGCATACTAATTTCAGGGACCCACGTCCGAAATCACATACTCATTTAGTATGCCACATTACTTTTCCCAGTCCAGAAACCACCCTTGGGTAGGATTTGAACCCAAGTGGTATTATTGATGTTAAGTCTTCAAAACTTTGCAGTAAAGAGTAAGCCACCCTTGGTGGGATTTACATGGAGTGCTGTCACTGTGTGGGGACTAGTGGGGAGTAGGGACTTTCATCTCGATAAACTTGTAAACATTTTGCGCTGCTGTCTGTTATATTAGTGCGCTCAGCGCGGTGCCTCCATGACCAAAAGAACAGTGCGTGGCTGCGTGCGTATAGTGAGAGAGAGAGAGAGAGGGGGGGGAAGTCCAGTCCCAGACGGCACGACACATACACGTTATAAGTATAATTTTATCACCATAGATTTCACTGTGTAGGCTAGTTTATGAATGGAACACATTGATAAAGGTCCCCCCTGCTGCGTTTCCAATTGCTGCAGATGACAGTGTGGAGGCAAACCGCGGCAAATTAAATATGCAAGAATCGCAACTTCTCCTCCCATACGCATCGAGTCTACCGAAGTATTAGGTGAGAATGTGACCTTAGTCTTCAAAACATCCTGTCGTGGAATTCAATCACATTCAGGACAATGATTAGCACATCTATGTTTTCCACCACGATCGATGTTGTGAAGTGTGGTATAATTTCAAGATAGATTCGGCACCTCCTCCACATGTAAATGGCTACATTGTAATAATGGCAATAATGTATGAAATTACTTTAGTCTATCTACATTAGGGATCAGAAATCACACAACTACAAAACCTCATTATGCCCACCAACCTTAAACAACAAATTACACGATTTTCCTGTCAAACAAAAAATAATAATACAGGTAGGCCTACCAAGAAATATGCAATTATGCTCTCTGTCTTGCCTATGTTATGTTTCAAACTAAAATTGTATCATTTCTGTCTTGGCTAATCACATCAGTCAAGTAATCAATTACAATTTCATCACAATTCACTGACTGAACGAGTTTCATTCTTAAAGATTTTTGTCAGTTATGCAAAAAATAATAACCTCAATCCATTGTTTTTATCAATAATTATGGTTATGATAAATAGCATGTGACTATGATTATATTCATGATTATGATTATTATGATGTTTATTATTATTATTATTTAATTATAGATGTATCCCAATACTTATTCCACTTCCTGTGTATCCATGGGGTATTGGGAGGTTATGCTGGGAGCTGTGTGCTATTGTTCACAGTCCTGTCAGCTTTAAATGTCGACCACTACCTGTGTAGCACAGTGTAGGTATAGCCTAGGTCTAGTCTAACTCTAGAGGATTTCCTTCAGTATGGTGTCATATTCATACTGTAGAAAGGTCATCTGAGATGAATAGGATCACCATAGTAACCCATCATACCCTGCCAACGTCCACTACGGACTGAAAACCACCATTGTATCTCTTACAAGGCAAATAAAAGAACATAATATACACAGCAACAGCACAGCAGGAGTTTGTCTCCTCTCCAAAGTGCCCTCTGCATAGCCGATTAGCCGAGATACTATGAATGGCAATGGGCCTTCAATAATTCTGTTACCTTTTATCTTCCCTTGACCTGAATACAAAATGCACAATGAAAAGGTCTCCAGACTGGGGTGTATTCAAGGGGGAGTCCTGCTGCGTGATCCTTCTCCAGAAAGCACACATGCATGCAGGGTCCTAGAGTAGCAGCAACCGCGGGGAAAGAATGAGGCAGATCGGAGCTTGTCAGGCCCCATGCCGCAACAGGCATCACTGTGTTTCCTAAAGACTAGTTTTTCTGGCTGAACATAACGTACACACTGTCAGGATTCCTCTCCAGTACATCTTCATTCTGCACTCTTTACCTCAGCTCTTCCTCTCAGTACACAGTGAAACCGGGGGCGGCAGTGGCTCAGAGGCGCCTCAGGAGTCAGGATGTACTGTATATAGTGGCTGTTACCACTGAGTAATCAAACAGACCCATAAGGGGAGAATACAAATACAGCAGATAAAGTAACACTGATATTTTAATACTGTGTATCGCTGTACCTCAGATATTTAGCGTTTTATGTTAATATCACCTTGGAAACGGTAGCATATTAGTAGAGGTGACAATAACTTAATTGTCATGGTTACAAAATGAATCCTCAAGGAAGCCTGTTTTTACTTACATTTTGTGCTGTTTACATCTAAACCTATGGAATATGTCTGACTAACTAAAGACATCAATTCATTTGCTTAAATAATCTCTAGATTTGGCCTCATCAGTATTTACTGCTCTGTTTGCAGACAGTGGTGCCAAATTAATAAAGAGAGAAGAAATGCATGGTAGTCTGGATGACCTTGAATGAGGTTTCTTAATTTTCCCTTCATATACTTAAAATTTGCACAGGTTTGGGTATTCAAAATAGCATTAACATCCTGACTTTGATATTGTTCTTGTAACTCAATGTTGGCAATTGGCAAGACTCGTTGAGATATTTGTCCTTTTCTTGTGTTCAAAAAGAGGATGAGGCTCTACTTCAGATGAGACAATGAACGAAGGACAAGCTTTAAATGGTAAAGGTCGATATTTATTTCTCATCACAAATAAAAAGAACCATGCTTACTCATCACAGAAAGAAAAGAAAGAAAAGCGATCAGTCAATATATCTTTACCGACCTCGCTGTCGGGATGTGGGTTCTTTTTCTTTTTTCAGAATGTGAATAGTAGCACTCTATGAAGATTGAAATTCTAAAAAAAAGAAAAGAAGGAAGGAAAAAAAAAGAGAAATGTCCACACTGTCCATATACACAACACCCCACCCCCACCCACCCTCCCTCCAGACCACAACTAGACATCCCCCCACGCCCGCCCCACAACCATGATCACAGCGGTAAGGGTGATCTATAATTGGTTGCACAAGGTGTCACGCACCGAAAATAACCGACCTACATGCTGAAAATGCGTTGCTCTGTGATGCGTTGTGCTTGTAGGTCTGCTATTTCTCGGCGCGCGACGCTGCATGTCACCAAGTATAAATCAGGCTTAAGTCGAGTGCTTCAGTCTTCCCCAGCTCCTAGTCCTCAGAAGTCTTAATGACCTGGAACAGTGTGACGTTGTACAGAACCTGGTGTCCGTTGTTCCAGGTGTACAGGACCCTCTCCCTGGGGTTATAGTCCATCATGGAGATGTGGGAGTACTGGTTGTGGAAGGGGATGTCCGTGTACTCGTAGCTGGATGTGTTGGTGTAATAAGCAAAGTAGATCTTGGCCCCGGCCAAGTGTGAGTTGGTGACGTACAGCGTGCCACAGATCATGAAGGACTCTCCGGCGCTGCGCTTGGGGAAGCCGGTGTCCCAGGTCTGCAGCACCTCCAGGCTCTGGGGCTCCAGGCGGCTGATGACGATGTTCCCGGCGTTGGGAATGGTGGTGTAGACGGCCCAGAGGCCATTCTCGTCCGCCATGAGGTCGATGTCGGACGAGCCGCCCCAGGAGTACGGGAAGGTGTTGTTGTAGCCGGCGCCGCTCAGGCTGCGCTGCACCAGCACGCTGCGGGAGCGGAAGTGGTACTTGATGATGATGTTGCTCTGGTACTTGTTGTAGTACAGCGAGCCGTTGTAGACCACGTGGCCCGTGCCGGCCCACGGGTGTGGCAGCAGGTGCTGCACGAAGTTCTGGCCCTTCATGAAGTCGCTCATGGTGCGGTACTCCAACACACGCCGGCCCTTAAAGTACCCGTCCATGGACCACACCTGGACAGAAGAGGAAACAATGACAGTATTTTTTATCTCTAGGATGTTCCATCATAACCTGCCTGGATGGAGCAATGTGTGTGTGTGTGTGTGTGTGTGTGTGTGTGTGTGTGTGTGTGTGTGTGTGTGTGTGTGTGTGTGTGTGTGTGTGTGTGTGTGTGTGTGTGTGTGTGTGTGTGTGTGTGTGTGTGTGTGAGACTATTGATTTCTACTGTATGTGGGAGTGAAGATGTTGCCTGTGCACTTCAGTCAACCAATGTGCGAGCTCCGTGCCCTTTACCGTCCTAACTTATAGAAAATCAATCCATTTAGCAGCTCTCTTTTTTCCCCACTCAAGCACTCACAATGACTGGAACGGACCATTGATACCCATGCCCCAGTTTGGCTGAGTATCCTCTTCATCATACCACTGAGACGCAGATCAGAACTTTTAATTGATTCAATTAAACTGCAGTCAGCTTCGATATTTATTTTGCCCATATACGATTTATGTCCAGATTTCGAGCTTTCTTTCTTCTGTTGCTTCCAATCCCCCCCTCCTGTAAGCCTTCCCAGATACTGTATAGGGCAGTGGTTCCCAAAGTGGGGTCCTTGAGGGAGTTCCAGGGGGTCCCGAGCAAAATGATAGTTTGTAACCAAATGGACCCTAAAGGCCTATTCATAGTCTGGATTTTCAGTGGTGAGGTGACCACCGGAGCTGTAATAACGTGGAGCGGTGGTGAGTAAAAACAGAGAGAAGGGCTGGGCAGAGCGGTGGTTTGCTCTTCACCGCGGCTCCGTGACGTCATGTTGTAGTTGCGGCGGTCACCTCACCACCGATCAATCAGACTATGAATAACGCTTTATGGGTCTGTAACTCTGACTCTCAGAGTTAAATTATCATTGATTTTACAATATAAATTGGGGTCCCAGAGATAGAAATGCCATTAAATGGGGCTCTGTAGAGTAATATGCATGTCAAACTGGGGGTCCTTGAAATTAAACAGGTCGAAATTCACTGAGCCATAAAAATCTTCTCTTATGGGAGTCCCTAGCATATGTTTTCAAATCCGCAATTTGGTCCGCAAGTTAATTAGTGTCAATTTAGGGGTCCTTGACATGAAAAAGTTTGGGAAATACTGCTGTAGGGCAAATACACTGTCAGATTCCCACAGTGGGAAGGAGTGCCTGGGGAGTGGAGTGGAGGAGCCGGCAGTGGTGCATAACAGCAGTTGAATTATGGAGGGGGCGATTATGGAGCATTAGGCATTGTTTCTCCTCTGCCTTTTAAATTTGTCCCAGTGGGGGCGGGGTTCTAACACATTCAGGCCTAGTTTTCTTCCCCCCCCCCCCCCCCCCCCTATGTTTTCTGTCAGACTCCCCAGAGCCAATGACATTTCTCCTTCCCAAATGTGATCACCATGATTGATATGGTGGTTGCTAATATCATATTGGTGATGTGTCTGGCTATTAATGTAACCAGTGATTGATATGAGGGCTGATGTGATCTCAGCAAGCGAGGTGATTAAATGCACAAGATCAGAGCATTTAATCAAAGGAATTGACCTTTGTTGTCGACAAAATCCATTTACTCTCCATGCTACAAGGTGGATGGGGGAAAGGGCATCCTCTCATCCCCATTCCTCCATACCGATGACCGACACTCGTCCCCAGGCAAAGCGTCTTCCAGTTACCTCCAGCAACCAACCAACCAGCCCCCACCCCCTCACCGTTTCCCCCCCGGCTGTTCCTCATGTTGAGCCAGACCCATGTCATCAGTGGAATCCATTACTGTCCATCTGTTTCTTGACATGCCGGCACTCTCGGTAATTACCCAGGTGATTTGGAAAAGTTTTAGCCCCAAACAAAGCCATTCATTTCGTCTCTGATGATGAAGCAATGAATCAGCCGGAGTAGCGGTGACGGGAGGGGACAGGGCAGAGAAGGGGAGGGATGCTTTCCCTCAGTGACTCAGCTTTCTGGCCACATCTCTCCCTCTGTCTCTTTATCAATATCTCATTGCTCACGAGGAGCCCCATTCAGGCACTACAGTCAATCAGTCACGCAAATCTCACGACAGCCTGGTTGGTGCTGAGGGGATGATTTGGTGGTAAGATTGACAGAGTTTGGGTTATGTTTTGTCATTGACTGCAGCTACATACTGTAACTTTCTGTGGGTGTATTGTGCCGGAAGCTTGTGGTGGAAAGGGGTAATATAATAGTTATGGAGGTATAGGGCATATAGGGGATATAGGAGGAGGAAAGGGGTAATATAATAGTTATGGAGGTATAGGGCATAGAGGGGATGTAGGAGGAGACTCACTCTGTTGTCTGAGCTGGGAATCATGGTGTCAGTCATCCAGGAGCCGAACCTTGACCCTGACGCGCGTACCGTGATGGGATTACTGACTCCAGTGAGCTTCCCGCATCCTGGAGGAATCGACATAGAACAAAGTATGTACACTGTAAAAGTTAGTTTAACTCTTGAGAGTGTAGAAGTGGAACCAAATGGACCGATAAGGATCCAATTGGTTGCAGCAGTGGCACCACACAAGCCACAAGGGCTCATTTGGGGGCAATGCACTTCATTTAGGACGAACCCATTCTGACCGGGCACCCATTTTGGTGTCGGCATCATATTATGCTTTAGCTATTTAAAAATAGCAGATCTACAAGCACATATCGCGCCACCGAGTGGCGCGATACGAGCTTGTAGTTCTGCTATTTTTTTAAAAATCAAAGAGCGACTGACATTTCTAGAATCTGATCTCAGGTCAGAATGGGTTCATCAGACCAGTGTGTGTCCAGTGGAAACCTCGTATGAATCTGATCTCAGGTCAGAATGGGTTAAAATACAGATCTACAATTCACACAGTTGGATTTGCTTTGATGCCGTTCTGGGAGGGATAGACGTTTGTTTCTGTAATTTGCCAAAATGAATAAGGACGCCTTAATGGTGAGTGAAATTAATACATTTCTGTTAATTACTGTATGCAGTGTGCACTGTCAAAATTCATCAGCCTACAATACTGTTAGGTGCTGGGGAACTGTCCAGGGCCCTGGAATAACCAGGCTTTATACACAAAGCATGGTCTTTGTTCAACATTGACCAATGTGATCTAGTCTAGAGCAGTGGTGTAAAGTAATGTCGTGCATTTACTTATAGCAGCTATAACATGACTTTTAAAACAGTTTTTAATATTTAATATCATATTGTCTATGTCCCTCAAACTTATTTCTAATGGAAAGCCTCAATCACCACTCTGATATAACCAGTCCATGGCATTTCTTTTTTGCTTCTGATGATCCCTGCAGTTTAATCACTCTTGCTGTAGATTTTTCTTTTCTTGCATAGCGTAGGTGGTGACAAGTTACATTAACTTGATGTGTGTGTTTCTGTATGAATGACAACTTTTTGAAGAAAGTGTTTTTTCGCCTCAACTTGTCTGCTAGTGCTATGATTGGCGGCGGTGGCTCAGGGGTAGAGTGCCTGGATGGTAACCGTAAGGTTGCCAGTTCGAACCCGGGCTCCCCCAGAGTTACTGTCGAAGTGTCCTTGAGCAAGACTCTGAACCCCTAATTGCTCCCGATGTGCTAGTTGGTGCCTTGCATGGTTTCCGCTGCCATCGGTGTATGAATGTGTGTGTGAATGGGTGAATGTAATGCACAATCTCTGTAAAGCGCCTTGGATAAAGGCGCTATATAAATGCACCATTTGCCATTTTTACCATTTATGATTGATGGCCTAATTTGATTGTTTCATTTAACTTATTTTAGTTTGTTGTCTGTGAATAAATAAAACACATTGTTTTTGGACACATCATTGTATTTATGTAGACAAAATAATATCTTCACTTCACCTACAGTATATCCGTCTTTGTGTAAAAATGTAAAACGTAAAAAGTGGTACTCTCGATATATTATTTTTATATAAAAATGCAATTTCCTGTTTCTTTAATACTACAAGACCGGAAGGGTTTCGAAACGTTGTATCTGCCGTTTGTCGCAAACTTTGGAGCATTCAAAAGTGATTTGCAAGACCCCACTTTGTTTTTCATGATTCTGTTTTTGTAGTGGCTCAGCAGCACCGAGAAATGGGATGTGCATTATGTTTTCTTTGAATCTAAAATGGTCCATTTGGTGTACCCTGGATGTTTAATATGCCGCAGAGGACATGTTCTGTTCACATTGTATGGCTACACTGTGCTTTTGCGTGAAGTCATTTAATTTCATGGCAAAAGAAACAGAAATATATTAATCACCACTAGGATTTTCTGTCTAATAAGCAGATTATGCATGTAGGGTTTTTTTCAAATCATCAATTTGACCCTGCATATTAGAGAGATTATTTATTCAGTAACTCTGGGCCAATTCCGCTTAATTTATGCAGCTAATTCAAGCACGAGCACATTAGTCCACATTCAGGCAATATGTCATTTTTGTCATTGTTTTGTTAGGAACATTTGGGTCATTGATAATCAGTGGTGTAAAGTAACTAAGTACATTTACTAAAGTACTGTACTTAAAGGACAACTTTAGTTTTTTTCAACCAAGGTTCATGTTTTAGTTTGTTATTAGAGAAAGTAAAAGATGAGTGTTAATTTTCTTTCATTTGCTGCTTTCTTTAGTTTTAAGGATTTTAGCAGTTTTTGACAGGGGGGCGGGGGCATTCGAACATGGGGCTAAATATGTATTTTTATATGTAATATGTAAGTTTTATGGTGATTTATTTTTTTATTATTTACTATAGTCCTACTAGACCCCAAGAAATTACATCTGGCCACAAAAGATCACAGGATCTATTGAATGTGACAAACTGACATATTGAGCCTATACACACAGACCCCTTTTCCACCGGTTGGTTCCCAATGGGAACCGGTTCAGTTCTTTTTGGTTTTTAGTCCATGAGCCAGAGCTCCAAAATTGGTGGGCAAACTATACCCTATATTAATTGTTTATAGGATCAATACAAGTAAATTAATACACGATAACCCTTCCACAGTAGTAGCTTTTTCCTACATAATGCCTCATTTGCATATTTAAAAATGTAAAATTTGTAATACAATAAATCATTGTCTTCGTGTAAGTACTCAATTGGGGAAGTTTAATGGTGATAACAATCTAATATAGGTATGGTTTTGCCTACTCAATTCATAATTAACCTTTCAATTTTGGAGCTCTGGCTCATGGACTAAAAACCAAAAAGAACTGAACCAGTTCCCACTGGGAACCAACCGGTGGAGAAGGGGCCATAGTATAAGCCTTCCCCCAGTAGGCTACCTTCATATTCAATAGATCCTGTGATCTTCTGTGGCCAGATGTAATTTCCTGGCGTTTATTGGGACTATAGTAAACCATAAAAAAATAAATCACCATAAAATGGTGTAAAAAAATACATATTTAGCCCAATGCTCGAATACCCCCGCCCCCCTGTCAAAAACAGCTAAAATCCCTAAAACGAAAGAAAGCAGCAAATGAAAAAAGATTAACACTCACCTTTTAGTTTATCTAATAACAAACTAAAAGATGAACCTTGGTTGAAAAAAACTAAAGTTGTCCTTTAAGTAACATTTTGGGGTACTTTTGCTTTACCAATTTCCAATACTTTTACTTCTACTTTACTGCATCTCAGATCCAAATATTGTACTTTCACTCCACTACATTTACTTTAAAGGTGTAGTGAAATGGCTTTTTGGGGCATTTTATTTAGAAGTCTCAGCCCTCAGACGGCAGGATCTAAGTTTCTGAACCAATCAGAGCGTCGCATCCCTCCGGGCTATGGGCCACGCGTATGGAGAGTGGTTTGTTTACATTGACAGAGAGATCAGAAAAGCCAGGGGATGTTTTTCTAACCTGTACACAACCTATATACATATTTTAGCGTGACGATTAAGTTGAAAACGACTTGAGTAATACACTGTCTGGATGTCATCTTGAATTGGATAAAAACTGAGGATTTCTGTAATCAGGACGGAGGACGTCTAGCAATGGGAATCAAATGGATGAGCTTTATTTTTATTGGCTTTTATTGATGTGGGCCTCGAGGCCCTCAACAACACGTTTTTTACGGAAGTTTTATTTTTATTTTTATGGACTTTTGATATAAAAACAACATCGAGAATGTTCCCTTTTTTTTAATCCATTGTTAGGTATGCCCAATTGCCCATATGATGACCACGGATATGGTCTAAACGTGTGAAAAACATATTTTTCATTTCACTACATCTTTGAAACTTTAGTTACTTTGTTGATTTTGATTATTATTAAAAAACATACATTAATCACTTCATTTTGGCCATTTGAAAATAGCTGATCTACAAGCTCACAATGCGCTGCGATGCGTCACATTGTGAGCATCCAGCTCAAGTGGAGTTAGGAGGTTTTTGTCTAAGCATTTTTTGTAGACTTTCCATTGGTTAAATATTTTTTTAACAAACGTAGACGTAAAGGGTGTTCAATAGCATTGATTTATATATATTTATTTAGTTAGATGCTTTCTTCAATAGCATTGATTTATATATATTTATTTAGTTAGATGCTTTCTTCAATAGCATTGATTTATATATATTTATTTAGTTAGATGCTTTCTTCAATAGCATTGATTTATATATATTTATTTAGTTAGATGTTTTCTTCCGGACAGCAACAAATGTATTTTCAAAAGCTTTTTGAAACGGGACATTCTGCATAATGAGTACTTTTACTTTTGGCACTTCAAGTACATTTTGATGCCAAATTTCCAATACCTTTTATACTTATTACTCAAGTAAATGTTGAATTCCCGACCTTTACAGAGTATTTCTACATTGCAGTATTGATACTTTTTACCTAAGTCAAACATGTGCGCACCTAGTTTCTGCATGCAGGAGTGGAGCCTGGTCTCCAGAAGCAGCACCCTCTGGCGGAGCTCCTCGTAGTCATACGCGCCCATCTCCTCCTGGATGGCCATCAGCACCAGGGACAGGTTCCTCACCTCCTCCCGCAGGCGCACCATCATCCGGGCATCCGCCTTGTACTGCTCCAGCACGGGCAGCAGGGGGAGCAGCTGGGTCACCTTGTCCTTCAGCTCCTGTCGTCCGCGGGACACAACATTTCAACATAGATCGAAGTATAGTCAACGAGTAAGCGAAGAGCATACTGAGATAATATTGAATATAAATGGTGCATTTATATAGCGCATAGATTTCACAGATTTCTCACACACCAATGGCAGAGGAAACCATGCAAGGCACCAACCTGCACATGAGGAGCATTTAGGGGTTCAGAGTCTTGCTCAAAGACACTTCGACACTAACTCTGCAGGAGCCCGGGATCGAACTGTGAACCTCACGGTTCCCATCCCTACCCCTGAGCCACTGCCGCCCATGTTGGAATTGTGAGTAAATGGCCCGCATTCCTGTATCCAATTCCCATCATCATAAAGCCTGATATTACTTCATTGTATGATGGTTTCCTGTGCGGGAAATAGCCGATCAACAAAGGTCACAACGCATCAACCTCATTTTGCAGTGGGGCTCCAGGCTTTATACTGTCTTTAGGTGTTGTGTGCATCTGCCCCAGCCTAATCTTTGTACAGTACTGATCATGTTCCCTGATGGACAGCACCTGTGTCCTCCTCAGAAAGGAGACCCAGGCTGCCTGCTGTTGGAAGGTATATCCATACAGCAGGTGTATCAATAAAGTCTGGCCACCACAGGAGGGGCTGTTTCCTCCTTGTTAAGGTTTATCGCGAATCCGGTGATGGAGCAGCTCTCAGCCTCGCAGCGCCGCATCATAAATCTCATTTTCCCCTTTCAAGGCACGAGAATTCACACTCGTTAATCTCCCACGCTCTGCCATCGGCGACTTTGAGCTGCACACATTCATCAGCCGTCCTACGCCAGTCAAGTCCTGCCTTTTAGACTTGTGGCCTTTTTTTTGTCTTTATTGGATGGCGGCGTTGCATTCAGGCGCCTGCCTGGAGAACAGATGTATATCGTTCTGCATATGTTCAGTCATCTCGGGCTTTATTGATGGACTAATCTCATCAACATGTTCATTACCTCCTTTTCAATGGCTTTAATAAAATGCAGAGAGTGCAAAACGTGGCCCTCTCATTCTCATCCCTTATAGCCGAGGCCGGGTCCCAGTGGCAAAGAACACTTAACATTTATCAAGGTATCTTTTTCAAACTATTTTACGCTCCATCCCATATGTGTGAGGAATGTGGAGAAAGGCCAAACAAGACAGCCCACTGAGAGGAAGAGAAAAAGGCTCACAGATAGTGGCTGCACCTATGCTTGGAGAGATACTGTACTATAGTGAATATATGTGCCTATTAACCGAAGATCTGTCCGCATAATGTTAAATTTACAGTAGCCTAGAGATGCAGAGAAGAGAAAGGGAGGGAAGGGTGCTAGAAAAACAGACAAAAAAACCCCCTTGCTTTACGTCTAGGGGTTTAATAATTCAAGTGCATGATGTGAATTTGTTCAGATTGCCTCTGTGCAGTGACTCAATTACACAGAGATAGTTGGAAAATTGATTGCGTATGTTTATGTGGTACACTATGGAGAGGCATACCAGGTTTTATGACCTGTGAAGAAAGTGAGATTGCAGTACATTAAATCTGGCAAAGTTTGTTGGGCCCATGGAGTGCAGCAAAAACCTTGGACACATTTAGTTAGCTGTTGGTTGGTTAATGTTATCTGGTAGTCGGCTCTCATCAACCGTTAACAAAAGGAAGGGGTCGGGGAGAGAGATTATAACCCACAAGATAATTTAGTATTCATATTTTTTCTCACCATAACGGTGGGTTCCATTGAAGTTGGAACTCACCAAATGCAAAATAATGGTGATACCAATTTCCAAATCATAATATCGGACAAGATCTGTCTGGCCTTTGCCTAGATAATGATGGTCTCATAACAATGAACGTTGTGCGATGTCATCTAAAGTATTCTATAGTTTTTGAGTGGTGCAACCACTCCAAGGAACAGCAATGTCCGTGTTGTTCACCTATCCGCCTATGTGACGTTAATGAGCACCAGTATGACTATTAGTACCAGTAGGGGCGCTGTTGTGCCAGAAACAGAGAGAGAGAGAGAGAGTGCTGCACTGTTGCTTGCTAATGAGAGAGAGAGAGTTATGATGACATAGGGCCTATATCATCATAACATAAAAATCACACAATGATAAAATGACCTGTCGGATTGTTCATGATCACACAAGATCAGAAATGTATTTTGGCCTTTCACCATTCAGTGCTGTACGAACCAACCGTAGTAGTTTTAGGAAATAAATTATTAGACAGACAGGACGCCAGTTTAAGTCTGATCTGACAGCTGGAGTGACATCATGATACGTTCTTAGTATTAGTTAGGACTCGAGCAGCAGCGTTCTGAATCAACTGCAGCTGTTATGGGTTTGTTTTAGTAAGACACCATTAACATATTAGTCAAGTCTACTCAAGATAAATGGACAAGTTTTTCCAAATTCTGCTGAGACATACAGTAAGCCCTTTAATTCTCGTATATTAATATATACTATATATTAACTATATATTAACTACATATTAATGTTGTAGTAGGCTGACTTTGAAATTGTCTTAGTGTGGTTGTTGAAAGTCCATCACTACACCAAGATGTCTGGCTTGGGTTGTGGTTTTTAAAATGTCATAGGCTATTATTAGCAGCCTATTCTTAGACATTTATTTTGTTTTGTTTGATGGACCTACCGTAGCTCGTAAGGGCAGACACAATCCTTGTTTTGTTTGATAGACCTACTGTAGCTCGTATAAGGGCAGACACAATCCTTGTTTTGTTTGATGGACCTACTGTAGCTCGTATAAGGGCAGACACAATCCTTGTTTTGTTTGATGGACCTACTGTAGCTCGTATAAGGGCAGACACAATCCTTCAATGTGTACAACATTGATGTGGGGCAATGCATCGCAATAGGTGTTGTGAGCCTGTAGAGATGCTACGTTCTCCTATTTTTGTCAAATGTTCGCCTATAATGACACGCCCATAATAGGGACACCAGTAATCATGTGGTTAAACAGATGGTGTAAAGTTAACCCATTCTGACCTGAGATCAGATTCACACGAGGTTTCCACTGGACACACACTGGTCTGATTAACCCATTCTGACCTGAGATCAGATTCTAAAAATGTCAGTCGTTCTTCGATTTTTTTCAAAAATAGCAGACCTACAAGCTCGTATCGCGCCACTCGGTGGCGCGATATGAGCTTGTAGATCTGCTATTTTTCAATAGCTAAAGCATAACATGATGCCAACACCAAAATGGGTGCCCGGTCAGAATGGGTTGTCCATTATATTAAATTGAGCTATAGTTAAGTAAAAAATGCGAGACACTTCCTCACTCTGCTCTGTGATATTATGTTGAGTGCTGGTGGCCAGGAGATACAATAGTTTATTGGCGAGGCCGCAACAGCAGGGCCAGCACTATAAATGGGTCTTTGACTGGATCACTGATGAAGTTACACCATTGGGTGGCCAGTTGGCCTGACAACGAACTAGCCAATCACAGAGCAATCTTCCCTCCATGCTATGGGCTAATTGGCCTAACGATCGAACAATGGAATGAACTCAAGGGGCCAGCTATATGCACTCCAACGTTGAAGCGCTGGGCCCTAGTGGTAAGAGGAAGGACTGCAGGCGGACCCGTGGATTCATGACGAGGAAACCCCGTGCAACCGAGCGCCCAATGTTAAAGCCCAGCTGCACTTCAACCGAGCGCCCAATGTTAAAGCCCAGCTGCACTTCAACCGAGCGCCCAATGTTAAAGCCCAGCTGCACTTCAACCGAGCGCTCAATGTTAAAGCCCAGCTGCACTTCAACCGAGCGCTCAATGTTAAAGCCCAGCTGCACTTCAACCGAGCGCTCAATGTTAAAGCCCAGCTGCACTTCAACCGAGCGCTCAATGTTAAAGCCCAGCTGCACTTCAACTGAGAGCTCAATGTTAAAGCCCAGCTGCACTTCAACTGAGCGCCCAATGTTAAAGCCCAGCTGCACTTCAACCGAGCGCCCAATGTTAAAGCCCAGCTGCACTTCAACCGAGCGCCCAATGTTAAAGCCCAGCTGCACTTCAACTGAGCGCCCAATGTTAAAGCCCAGCTGCACTTCAACCGAGCGCTCAATGTTAAAGCCCAGCTGCACTTCAACTGAGCGCCCAATGTTAAAGCCCAGCTGCACTTCAACTGAGCGCCCAATGTTAAAGCCCAGCTGCACTTCAACTGAGCGCCCAATGTTAAAGCCCAGCTGCACTTCAACCGAGCGCCCAATGTTAAAGCCCAGCTGCACTTCAACCGAGCGCCCAATGTTAAAGCCCAGCTGCACTTCAACCGAGGGCCCAATGTTAAAGCCCAGCTGCACTTCAACTGAGCGCCCAATGTTAAAGCCCAGCTGCACTTCAACTGAGCGCCCAATGTTAAAGCCCAGCTGCACTTCAACCGGGCGCCCAATGTTAAAGCCCAGCTGCACTTCAACCGGGCGCTCAGTGTTAAAGCCCAGCTGCACTTCAACCGGGCGCTCAGTGTTAAAGCCCAGCTGCACTTCCGCATTTGGACACCAAAATTTGGTGTCCAAATGCTGAATCAGCGGAAATAGACGGTCCTTCCGGCAGCCTTCCGGGTGCTTCAAAACGCCACTGAGCAACTTCCACTGACATGAATAGCGGAGGGGGCGGAGCTTCGCGCCAGTTTAGTCTCTATCCTTTTAATACTCTATGAATGAACTAGCCAAACACAGAGAAAATTGCAATTATCCCTCCAAGCTATGGGATGTCCGCTCAGAATCAGGGACCTTGGAGGAGATTTTTTACAGTGAAATAAAAGTAAAAATCAAATAATATATTGCCTTCCCTATAAGCAGTATGATCGAATATGGGAATATTTATTTGTGTGTTGATGCATCTTTGACCGTCACCAAGGATTCTGTGGAGCTGGTGTTGAGGCACTATGTACAGCCAATGTAGCCTAAACTCATCCATTGGCTCTTTCAGACAATAATATTTTACACGGCCTACACTGCCACTCATTGAATTCTTTCAATAAGGCTTTTTCTGGAAAAATGGACTATTCATTCTTTTTTAGTTCACTTACTAGTGAATGGAGGTATACATGTTAGGAATCAGTGTGCAATAGCACACATTGTTACCCCAGTGCTTTACTAGTGAATGGAGGTATACATGTTAGGAATCAGTGTGCAATAGCACACATTGTTACTAGTGAATGGAGGTATACATGTTAGGAATCAGTGTGCAATAGCACACATTGTTACCCCAGTGCTTTCACAAAACCGCGACTAATAATTGGAGCAGCAATGCCCACACATTCAACTTGTACAAAATCAATTGTGGCAAACCTCAAATCATAAAAAGATTGTCTACATTTGTAGACGATCAGGTCACCACCATCTGATTATACCTAGATATTAATATAAAAAAACAGGAGGTAAGGGAAAGTGATGTAGCCTATAAAATGAAAATTGTGAAATAATACAGATAGTAGGCCTACAGCGTCAAAATAACCAACAACCGATCAGTGTCTATTGTGTGGGTCGGGGGTGAAGTTGACCTACCGTAGTCATTACTACAACATCTTTACTCAACATGTGGTTCTTTCTAGGGCCGGGACTAATTGCGATTAATTACGATTAATTAACTACAGAAAAATTAATGCATTAAAAAAATTAACGCATTTTAATCGCAATTATTCAATAAAGAATTATTACCCCTATTACTACAAAAACAATGTTTTATTGCTTAAACTTATGTATTCACTATTCATTGATTCACTAGTATACCAAAATCCATTTGAAAAAATTGCTTTCTCACTGTTCTCGGGTCAAATAATGATATGCGATTAAAATGCGATTAATCTAGATTAATTAATCGCAAAGCCTCTGATTAATTAGATTAATTTTTTTAATCGAGTCCCAGCTCTAGTTCTTTCATAATGTGAACCACATAATCTTACTAGACTGATTATAATTCAATGTCATTCATCCCCAGACATCATCTCATGAATAGCTCCTGTACATTCATCCCCAGACATCATCTCATGAATAGCTCCTGTACAGTCACACTACATTAAACCATCATGATACCAGCTATAGTGTCACTTGAGTGAATAACGTTAGCTAGCTACTAGACGGCTATAATGTCATTTCCATCCATCCACTGACGGACTGATCATTGCAAGCATTTCATTTAGAATATGTACAGTGATGTGAGCTTGTTTCATGTCATGTCATGGTAGGATAATAACCGTATACATCCTAGATGGTGCTTTTCTGCCTGTGAGATCAATGGGAATTACGGTTCATGCTTGGATTTCTGAATAAATCCGGCATGGAATCGTGATGCACACTAATCACTTGTCATGCTTATACTGCAGTGCAGTATGAACATAATATGATCATTTAGAATTTAGGAATTTTGGTAAATAAATCATTTTGCAGTTTTAACCCATTCTGGGCGGGAACCCCTATTGGTATCTTACCCCCTCAGGCCGGGCACCCATATTTAGGTTCTGTACAGTATGTACAGTATTCAAAAATTTAATTTTTTTGATGCTGCTATATAAATATTTGAAGTTTTTCAGAAACCTTAGGTCAGGATTTAGAGGCGTTTTTAGAATCGGCCTTAGGCCTAAATCCATTATCCATTATCTTACGTGAAATTTTATTTTAATGAGTGCCTACTATATTCACTGAGAAATGCATAGGACTCTCTCAGCTTTGATATGGGAGGAGATATGGGTCAGGATGTGGAGACGGAGAGAAAAACTAAAGCGAGATAGAGATAGAGATGGGAGCACATACTGTACCGCTTACTATGCTGTGGATCTGATTATCGTTATCATTACGGTATCTCACTGTTAAAAAACACCTAATCAAATTCAAACTATACAGTATGATGTTAGATGTAATCACGGTGGCGTCTAGTGTAACTTAAGTTAATTCTATTCATACAAACACAGACAGTTTATTTTTATACACAAGCCTCCAGGGATACCACCTCTGCTTACTTTTCTGTAGTTGGGTATAAACAAGATTTCTCTCTCCTTCGTAATGCTTCACAGGTTGCTGGCCAGGTTTGAGATATCAAACTTTTACCATGGAAACCCATCGACACGCATCTCGTCCAAGCCAAAAGCTTTTGCTAGCATGAAAACTTCTTTCCACAGCAGTAAGACGGTGAGCACCGAAGCCAAAAGGTTCCATTACCATGGTCACCATTTAACCAAATGGACCCTTACGGCTACGCTGTCTGAGTTAAACCAACATAGAGGATTTTTACTGTGTTTGAAACCATGCAGGATTAGTGACACAGCTGGGTGTACCTGAAAGTTCTTTGGGTTGAGACTGCGAGGGTTCTCAGACGCTGTCTTCAGCTTTCCATCCACCACCTTCATCAGACTCTCTGTGTTCCTCACATACTGCAGATCCCTGTAAGTCCTCAGGTCCAGGACCTCCATGGATTGGCTGATGTTCTGCACCTGTCAGCGGCACACACACACACACACACACACACACACACACACACACACACACACACACACAGTTATTGAACTGGTCAGCGATTATCTGCAGGGCTCTAGACAAACACTTCTAGAATCCTCAAAACATTCTACAATGCGCACACACACATATATATATATATGGGATATGTCCCACCCTTTTCACATTGGCCTGTTATAGTGCCACCAACAGATGGATTTTTGCAAAACACATTTTTGGAACAAAATGCCTCATCCAAGGCGTAAGAAGAAATGGCACCCTTTTCACATTGGCCTGTTATAGCGCCACCAGGAGGCCACAACCTGACCTGCCCTGGTGGAGACTTTTTCTAGTTTATGCTCCATCGTACAGCGGTGTCGTGCCAGAAGTGGCAAACCTGCAAGCTCACAACTCGTCATAGTGCTGTGAGCTTGTAGGTCTGCTATTTTCGACGTGTGCAAAACTGTCGTGCGATGACGTGCTTGACGCAGCCCACGAACCCCACTGCATGCCCAGCCTATTGTACTGTACTTGTTTCATATGCCCACTCTTCTCCCACGCGCTCCAGCGAGCTAGACAGAGTTAATATGCTGTTTTAATGGAGCCTTTTTCATTTGGCTCAAAAACGTATTTGAAAGCAGTTTCAGATGGGGCTGAATGCACTTCAGATGGTGTAATGTAATGCTTAATCCATTCTGACCGGGCACCCATTTTGGTGTTGGCATCATGTTATGCTTTAGCTATTGAAAAATAGCAGATCTACAAGCTCATATCGCGCCACCGAGTGGCGCGATACGAGCTTGTAGGTCTGCTAGTTTTGAAAGAAATCGAAGAACTACTGACATTTTTTAGAATCTGATCTCAGGTCAGAATGGGTTCATCAGACCAGTGTGTGTCCAGCGGAAACCTCGTTATGAATCTGATCTCAGGTCAGAATGGCTTAATGTATGTGCTGTCCAGTCTGCGGCGCTTTGTGAACTTGTAGATTGGCTATTTCCGACGCGGGACAGGCAGACGACAAAGTATAAATCGGGCTTTGAGCCGCCTGGCTCAAGTCCAGAGCAATGACACTTGCCTCATACTGTAGGACGGTTTACTGCATACCTTTATAAAATCCTTCATTATTAACACATTCTGACCTGAGATCAGATTCATACGAGGTTTCCGCCGGACACACACTGGTCTGATGAACCCATTCTGACCTGAGATCAGATTCTAAAAATGTCAGTCGCTCTTCGATTTTTCAAAAATAGCAGACCTACAAGCTCGTATCGCGCCACTCGGTGGCGCGATATGAGCTTGTAGATCTGCTATTTTTAAATAGCTAAAGCATAACATGATGCTGACACCAAAATGGGTGCCCGGTCAGAATGGGTTATTATTAACATTTTTGTAAATGTAAAGTGCAATACACTGTACAAATGAAATTTAATAATGCATTATTATTGTTAGTGTGTTCATACAAACTCACACATTCAAACATCTACATCTAGTTTTGTATTGGGAGGTTAAATTGGCAAGATGTCCCATTGTCCCAGCATGCCTAGGGCTCCAGCCACGCTTATTGTTTATTGTTGTATTATTTATGCTCATTTCATTTAGAGAATGGGTTTGCATGTTTTATGTTACATCATGTAGTCATAAATTGTGGGCGATGTGGTCATGGTGGTGTGTGTGTGTGTGTGTGTGTGTGTGTGTGTGTGTGTGTGTGTGTGGGGGGGGGGGGGGGGCGTGGATGTTCTTCACAGCAGCCTGCATTACCAAAATGTTCTGTTGCTCTTTGCGGATAGACTCCGCCGGGCATCAAATTATTGGCTTAGGAATGTGACAAAAACCAAATAATCTCCACAAAATAAGAATGAATCAACATTCAGCAACTGCATGGTATATTTCTCGGTGTAGAAATGTTATCAACAATCTTCTGATAACACAGAAGCCATGGGCAGCAGCAGCAGCGTAGTAAGAATGCAGTATATCTGTCTGCAGCCTCCCAGATGTGTTTGATAGCCTCTCTCTGCCTGTTTGGCCTGTCCGTATTTGACACATAGGCCTTTGAACACTATGATACGCGTTAAGCAGTACATTCAGTGGACATTATGCACAACACACACACTCGCAACTCTGCTGTTATTATCGTATGTACTGTAAACGTATCGCCGTTCTGGAGGGTATAAACAAAGCAACAAATGAATCTGTTTGGCTGTCGCCGGACGATGTCATCCAAAAGATGGCGTTCCTCCGCCCACTTCTCGACTATAGACCGATTCCGTAGCGGGTCTCATGCATAGAGTTATACTCCCAATTGCCTCCCTCAAGCCCTGAGCCCTGGACCCTCATTGACTTTAATGACGTCAGCTGTAAGTGCTTGAGGGTGAGAGGCTGCAAGGGCTCCAAATTGTTGTGAAAGAAATGGGACAGCACTTTGAAGATGAGTCCGCCATTCATGACACTTTCCATCACTTTATAAAAACTGTCCTTATTCACAGCCAGTGCCTACCTACATGCTTGGCTTATTTACACATGTCTATCATGTCTATTTTAGTATTTAAGCTGATCGTTTTATTATTAGTTTAATAAATACACTTTCCTGTGTGATATGAGTTGTAATATTCATATATATATAATATGCATTATACATTTCATTTCCATATTCTTTTACTTTGCTCATTAGTCATTTCTCATCATGTTTCCCTTATTATTGTTATTAAATATATAGCCTATATCCTTCCATTCCGTCTGCACAGTGAGAAAGCACTATTGTGTTTGTTGACATTCTAATCGCGATACATAACTAATTTGCATAGCTAAATGATTGACGTTCGGAGGATCCCCCTCATTCCACTGGTAACGCTATGAACTGTGGGTAATTTCTTTGCCAAAGTCAGCATCGACGCTGACTTTGGCAAAGGGCACATACAGGGGAGGGGCTGAGCCCTCACTGACTTAACGATTTCAAATGGGACATCCCTCAATCCCTCGCAGACTTCACATGAAGTCAGTGAGGGCTCATTGAGTCAGAAAGGGAGTGGATTGGGATTGGGCCTAAGGTCTCATGGTCGCAGCCTACGTATTTCCTGTAGGCGGACTCGACGTAGCTGCGGGGGTAAAACCCTCACCAGGCGCACCTCTTCCACTACAGTGAACGGCAGAGTGACTGATGTTAGTTTGCCTCAAACTTTACTCCTTTACCTGCTTTTTTACTAACACTAACATTACAAAGATGCCCATAACATCGAGATGAACCTGTGTAGTTTATGGCTGCTCCAACAGTAGTGGCAACATAAAAAATAAATAAATACGGAATGTCAAAATATCCACCGTGGTGGCTGAGACCAGAGCCATTGAGTAATGGTTGAGACAAAGCAGTGAAGGGTCCTGAAAGATACATAATTTCAGTCTTACCCAATACCCAATCTTTCTGTTTTATGAACACAAGGCTGCTGTATTTTATACCTCATATTTAAAGTATGAGCAGCCTTGTGTTAATAAAACAGAAATATTTGGTATTGGGTAAGACTGGCGTTATGTATCTTTCACTGCTTCACTGGATTTGTATATATTTTGTCTCTAAATGTTATGATGAATTGAACATGGTGGACCCCAATTCTCCAAAATGTTAATAAATACTTCAATCAATCAATCTGATTATATACATATGAGTTTCTTCTATCTGCAACACATGCCAGTTTCATGTATGCAAATGAAGAGCACAATATTGTCGTATAAGCTGACTTAAATATTTAATTTATAAAAATTAACTCCAATAATTCTGCCTAATTCTGCCCGTGTCGCTGAACAGCAAACATCTCTACATTTCATTCAACCAACAATGATAAAATGACCTGTCGGATTGTTGATCACACAAAAGATCAGAAATGTATTCTGGCCTTTCACCATTCAGTGCTGTACGAACCAACAGTAGTAGTTTTAGGAAATAAATTATTAGACAGACAGGACGCCAGTTTAAGTCTGATCTGACAGCTGGAGTGACATCATGATACTTTCTTAGTATTAGTTAGGACTCGAGCAGCAGCGTTCTGAATCAACTGCAGCTGTTATCGGTTTGTTTTAGTAAGACACCATTAACATATTAGTCAAGTCTATGGGTTTGTTTTAGTAAGACACTATTAACATATTAGTCACTAATATAACATATAAGACACTATTAACATATTAGTCAAGTCTGTTATCGGTTTGTTTTAGTAAGACACTATTAACATATTAGTAGTCAAGTCTACTCAAGATAAATGGACAAGTTTTTCCAAATCCTGCTGAGACATACAGTAAGCCCTTTAATTCATTCTGACCTGAGATCAGATTCATACGAGGTTTCCAACTGGACACACACTGGTCTGACGAACCCATTCTGACCTGAGATCAGATTCTAAAAATGTCAGTCGTTCTTCGATTCTTCAAAAATAGCAGACCTACAAGCTCGTATCGCGCCACTCGGTGGCGCGATATGAGCTTGTAGATCTGCTATTTTTCAATAGCTAAAGCACGACATGATGCCAACACCAAAATGGGTGCCCGGTCAGAATGGGTTAATTCTCGTATATTATTAATGTTGTAGTAGGCTGACTTTGAAATTGTCTTAGTGTGGTTGTTGAAATTCACGTCCATCACTACACCAAGATGTCTGGCTTGGGTTGTGGTTTTTAAAATGTACGGATTGAAGCTTATAGTACTGACTTTTAATCGTTCTTTTGTGGCTCCGAAAGCAATTACTTCAGTTTTGCCTTTGTTTCATTGAAGAAAGGAAATAAGTAAAGGGATTATAGTAAACAAAATTCTCAATGATGTCTAAACTGCTGAGCTGGATGTAATGCAAAATATGAGCATCTACATACAATGTGAATGTATGTGGGAGACTGGGAGGGTACTTTTGTGAATATCCATTTTGAGCAATGCATGAAAATAGAACAGACGCCTTTAGTCTCTACCAGGGGGGCAGTCAGCCAGATATTTCGTGAAGCCTCATTTGAAATCGGTAGTTCATATAATGGCCTGTTGTGGCGCTGGACCGGACCCAAAAAGCCCCATAGCTCCATAGAGGCCCATGTATTTTGGCCCAACTTCACCTAGACTGTGTTACCTTAATAAACATGGTCGTGAATACTTTCTTCTTCCAGTCACTAGTTTAAAGTCTAATTTCTAATGTCATAATATTCTTTTTGGAAAATTATGGTCCCATTAATTAAAAGAAATTACCATAAAGTCGCGTATGTTCTGAGGGGCGTGGCTACCGTTACAGTCTATGATCGGGATTCCCCTCCCACTCGAGTCAAAATAAAAACCAACGGAGAAGAAGGGGGGAAGTCCCGCCTCGTTGTCTGGGCCAGCCAATGGCCAGCTGGTCCAAAACGGAGCCAGCCAATGGCCAGCTGGGCCAAAACGGAGCCAGCCAATGGCCAGCTGGGCCAAAACGGATCTAGAAAGATGGCGATTTACAGTGCATTAGAATGCAAGGGATTTCAGGCTTCATTTTACGTTCATGTTAGACCCGGGGAACGCTTTGTCCATATTTTTTACAGTCTATGGTCTCTACGTGAAATGGTCGCTGAACTGAAGATTCTGTTGATAGAATCTCTTGGGCCCGTTTGTGGATTCATCTGTACATTACATACACATACTTAGATATTATTTACTGTACAGTATGTGACAGCGTCACTGTCCATTATTTTATTTACATCTTATTTACAATGACCTGGCATTATGTAAAATTTCATGCACCGTCACTTGTGAAAATACATTACAGAAAATAAATCCGATGAGCTTCCTCAAATTTTGCAGAAATATCATGTTGAGTCAACATGGCCCGCATTTTATTTCTGACATTTGTGGAAGTGGACCCTATTGACTGACTGCAACTGTAGCAGTAAATATAACATTAATTTGCATTGGGGGGGGGGGGGGGGGGGGGCTGCACCACTCAGTTCACACGGGTGTGATTTTTTTAAATGTAGCAAATGGAGGGGGGGGGGGGGGGGGGGAAGCATATTACCACTGTTTATGAAACTCTCTCTGAGCCTTTTAATATAACTCTGTGGGCGGTGGAGGAAATTGCATAGAAGTGAAGGCATGTTCTTGTATTTTGTTGTTGTTGTTGCAGTAAAAGCTATTTTACATTCTCAGTGTTAAATGTTAGTGTTAAATGTGTTGTTGTTGCAGTAAGCTATTTTACATTCTCAGTGTTAAATGTTAGTGTTAAATGTGTCCTTGGCATGCCTGGGCCTGGGAGAGGCTTTGACAGTCTTGCCTGGCTGGTTCAGAGAATTCCACCGTGATATGTCGTGAGCAACGGGAATGGTAATGATACAGTATGAGCATGCATGCAAAACACACACACACACACACACACACACACACACACACACACACACACACACACACACACACACACACACACACACACACACACACACACACACACACACAGCTACTTGATTGCGTGACTCGCGGTGGCTGACCCCAGGTGTTCTCATTAGTGTGTTTTAATGGATAGGACCGGTAGCCTTGACAGTGTTGAATAGGTTCAATTGCTCAAAGGGTGTGTGTGTGTGTGGGGTTGCACAATAATGTGGATTTAAGCGCTGGGAAATAAGGCACATGTATGCTACAGTACCGTCTCTACACACATGTATGCTACAGTACCGTCTCTACACACACATGTATGCTACAGTACCGTCTCTACACACACATGTATGCTACAGTACCGTCTCTACACACACATGTATGCTACAGTACCGTCTCCACACACACATGTATGCTACAGTACCGTCTCTACACACACATGTATGCTACAGTACCGTCTCTACACACACATGTATGCTACAGTACCGTCTCCACACACACATGTATGCTACAGTACCGTCTCTACACACACATGTATGCTACAGTACCGTCTCTACACACACATGTATGCTACAGTACCGTCTCTACACACACATGTATGCTACAGTACCGTCTCTACACACACATGTATGCTACAGTACCGTCTCTACACACACATGTATGCTACAGTACCGTCTCTACACACACATGTATGCTACAGTACCGTCTCCACACACACATGTATGCTACAGTACCGTCTCTACACACACATGTATGCTACAGTACCGTCTCTACACACACATGTATGCTACAGTACCGTCTCCACACACACATGTATGCTACAGTACCGTCTCTACACACACATGTATGCTACAGTACCGTCTCTACACACACATGTATGCTACAGTACCGTCTCTACACACACATGTATGCTACAGTACCGTCTCTACACACACATGTATGCTACAGTACCGTCTCTACACACACATGTATGCTACAGTACCGTCTCTACACACACATGTATGCTACAGTACCGTCTCTACACAAACGGCACACACAACTTCTCCAGATCGCCGTTCATCATCATTATCACCCACTGAAACACGCACATATCCAGCAACAGCCTACAGACTGTATTGTACATCATTATATTCACACGTGTAGGTAAGCAGACATGCATGTGAACATATTATATGACACATCTGTCTTGCCTGACTTACCAGTGAAATCCTAGTACCTGCTCAAATGCACCCAAACTTGTGCGTGTGGCTATGTGTGTGTGTGTGTGTGTGCGTGCGTGGCGTGCGCATGAATGTGCATTTGACACACTTGCAGACAGAGTATAGAGACCGTCCGGGGATACGGCACGCTTCAGTGAGAATGAATACATGTAGGAGTTCATGTGCCTCATTGATCCACCAGGGCTACACAACCCATTCAGCATCTCAATGTACCTCTAGCTGCCTGCCTGCACACCCCCCCCCCTTCCCTCACCAGCTCGCGTCTCTCTCTATCTGGATCCACTCATTCATTCAGCCCTCTCCTTCTCCTTGTCTGCATTTCTCGTCTTACTTACTTTACACAACTCTACGCACACCAGACCCGCCCGCCCCTCTACCACGGCCCACTGCCAAGCAGCGCCGCATATTGAGAGGCACCGAAGAGACCCAGGCCCAGCTGTGGAAACCAGCTCTGGTGTTCCACAGAGCACTGCCCTGTAGACCTGCTTATGTGACTGGAGCTGTGGCGAGGAGAATTGGAGATTGCCAGTGTGTGGGATTCAGTCAGACCACACACACAGCTCACTGGACCATGGGAGTGTTATATGGTTACAGTTGGTTGGGAAACCTTGTATGTATTGTTAATAGTTTTCATTGGTTTAATATTTATATATCCCACATTTAAAGGTATATTCAGTGATTTCACTCAAAAAAACCTTAGGTTTCGTTTTTGGCTGTGGGACCCAGCCTTTCGTCCAATCAGGATAGAGAGTCAAAAACGAAACCTAAGGTTTTTTGACCCCCAGGGGTTAACTGGGGACAGGGAGGAACTCCTTATATGGTCAGCACACTCTATAGTAGGGAGGATTATCACAACAAAACAAAAAAATAAGTGATATTTGAATTAAGTGAAATCACTGAATATACCTTTAACCTGCTGTCTGAATTTTGGGACTATTTTTCTGAAATAGTGAAAATAGCTGAAAGTGGTGAGGTTGCAGATCTGCTATTTTGCTACTTTTGTGCAACACACGTCACGTCACATACTGCAGTATAAAATATATATATATATATAATATAATAGGGCATTCATTTATGAAAAAATAGAAAAGAGGCTTCTGCCCGACAGCAATGATACATTTCGTAGGATGTGCAATTGGATCAGGATGGCGGAACAGACAGAGAGGAGTGGGATGCAGGGTGAGACATATAATTTAGAGAGAAGCCAATGCTGCTTCTATGACGCACGGCACTGCACGCTGCCGCTGTGCATGCAAACAGTAGATCGATGTGAAGCTGCAGATCAGCCTAGTCATCAAGCCCCCATGACTCATGGTGGAGCAGCGGCCCTCTCCCTCTCCTGCCTGCTGTCTCTCACTCCACTGTCTGTGTGTATTAATAGCCTATGGGCCATAGACCATTTTAATACATTTTTGAGTTCTCCTCCAGGGCAATACTCGACAAAGTATATTTAAAATGTAACAGTTCATTTGTCCCGTGCAGGAAAGAGGGGCATTTGTTATGTATTTAACCAACAGCTTCATAAACCAATGATACCCTACCATCTCAATGGCACAACCAGCCAAGATCATAGCATAAACTGGAAGGCTGGATTTCACATGTTATTGCTTGAAAAAGTGCATTTCCCGTCAGTCAGTCCGTCACCCCACGACACGTCTCCATATATGGTCATGCCTCGCGACATCACGTGACATCATCAGGGATGGAGATCCCTAATGTCATCAATATTAAGCACATAATAAATGACCACATATGGAGATCCCTGTTGACCTCAAACCCTTAGATCTCCATATATGGAACTGACCTGTTCTGACATTCCATATGTTGATCCTTCCCCATCCATCCTTCCTGTTCGATGTCTCCCTTTTGACTGATACCTGTCCATTCAAACTGTAGACGGGCCCGCCACAAATTTATCAGTGCCCGCGCCCGGCAGCCGGGGAGTTCTCAACAGGCCCGAAAATGAAGGACCGGCCCTACCTTGGCCCTCATCAAACCCTGTACACTCAAGACACTGCCCCCGCTGCCACCCTTAAATCTCTATATGGAGCTCATCTGTTCTGTCATTCCATATGTTGATCTGACCTCATCAAACCCTGTACACTCAAGACACTGCCCCCGCTGCCTACCTTGGCCCTCATCAAACCCTGTACACTCAAGACACTGCCCCCGCTGCCACCCTTAAATCTCTATATGGAGCTCATCTGTTCTGACATTCCATATGTTGATCTGACCTCATCAAACCCTGTACACTCAAGACACGCTCCATAAATGGCAAGTGCACTATTCATTCCATATGTTGATCTGACCCCCATGCCAAAGCGCCAGCACTTGCCCAGCAGTCTGCCCTCACCCAGGTGGATGCGTGCACACATCCACCTGGGTGTGTGCACAAGGTCGCTTCTCACCCTGAGGGTGTCTTACTGATAGTACATACTATAGTTGTGACTGCGTGCACGTGACGTGCATGTTTGTGCCTTGTACAAGAGTACTGCAGAATTAGAAGATTACATTTGCCTACTCCATATTATGTCATGATCATGACATCATAAACAATAACTATGCAACCTTTAACTTATCTGTGTTTAACCGAGTATAAACAAGTACCCTATATTCAATGAACTAATGCTACATTACACAAGTAGAACCATCCTGGAATGTGTGCGTGTGTGTGTGTGTGTGTGTGTGTGTGTGTGTGTGCGTGTGTGTGTGTGTGTGTGTGTGTGTGTGTGTGTGTGTGTGTGTGTGTGTGTGTGTGTGTGTGTGTGTGTGTGTGTGTGTGTGTGTGTGTGTGTGTGTGTGTGTGTGTGTGTGTGTGTGTGTGTGTGTGACGTGTGTGTGTGACGTGTGTGTGTGTGCTGCTAAGACTTATTGACAGCTGTCACCTTCTCCATGAGTTGACGGAGCTGCCTGCTGCGTGGGTCGCGGTTACACATGTTCTGGGCGGGGGCGACCACGGTGCAGATACACTTCCCGTCTGCATCCTGTGCAGAACTGTAGATTTGCCAGCCTTCTTCTGGGCTCGGGTACAATGCCTGCGGAGAGACAGAACAACATGTCATTTAGAGACACGCAGAGAGAAGCTTGAGTTGAGCTGCTTTCAAATCCGCTTTTCAAAATGCAGCGGCCAGACAAAATACCTTGAGGCGGCAATGAGACACTTCGCAGCACGCTCGCATCGTCATAATCAATGTGATGTGAAATGCCTCGCTTCAAAATCATCTTTTGAGACTATAATTCTTTGCGTTCACTTCATAGTAGTTTTAGCAGTTTGTCTTGAGATTCAAAGGCACACGCTCTATTTGTGGTTTCTTGCCCATGCTGTCACCAATGGTTAGACACAAACACTCGGTTTGTGATTATTGTGTCAAAACATTGCTTTTCCCAATAAACGCTGAATGCTAATTAATTTCTCAACTATTCTTAGCCTTATTTTGAGAGAGAGAGAGAGAGAGAGAGAGAGAGAGAGAGAGAGAGAGAGAACAGTGAAATCCTCAGCGTTATGTCTGAAAGGGTCAAAACAGACTTTAATACGTGTTTTACTGTGTGGGGATTGAGAGGGATGGAGGTTATACAGGCGGTCTTCGACCAGTCGGCTGGGGCACTGGCGTGGCAAGCCACAAATGTGTGAGAAAAACATTTGGCAGTATGGCAGAGATGAAGTAACAGATAGATGTATGGCAGAGATGTATGTCAGTATGGCAGAGATGGAGTAACAGATAGATGTGGAGTGAAGAAAGACAAAGAAAGATGGGGCGACAACAGAGGATTACAAAGGAGAGAAGGAGAGGGAGGGATCAGGGAAGTCTGCGTGAAAGCACAGGATCTAATCAGTTTGGACACAGAAAGGAAATGGAGCCGCTTGGGATCGATAATGCTGCTCTTTACCCGTGGGGGGGGGGGGAGGGGCTGAAAGGATAGATGTCTCTCTCTGGCTAATCCAATCAAAAGTAGTGCAGTGTGCCTGCTAGCAGACGTGCATATAGGCATAGGCACTCTCTCACAATCATTTGCACGCTATGCATATCTGTCCGTTCACACTTCACACACTACACAGCATAGCCTACACACTAGAAATATACTGTAGGTGCACACCTACATGCATGCCGCGCACACACACATGCACGCGTGCACGCGCACACACACACACACACACATACACATACACATACACATACACATACACATACACATACACATACTGTACACATACACACACACACGAGTGCACACATACACACACACAGCAGTCATTTCAGTGATGAAATTGAAGAATCCTGATAACGGAACGGAAAAACAAGGAAATAATTCCACACCCAGCCCTGATCTTATCTACCCTACTACTCTGTTATGTTGTTCTATACTCTGTGTACTCCTTTGTACTCTGTTCTTTTCTGCTCTAGAGTCTAATTTGTTCTACTATTCTTATCTGTTCAACTCTACTCTGTTCTGTGCTATTATTCTCAGAGATGGGCAAAATACATTGAAAATGTATTTTGATACAAAATACAAATACTGGGTCAAAAAATGTATCTAAATACAAAATACAAAATACATCTTCCATCCCAGCGAAATACAAATTACAAAATACAGAAAAAGTATTTCAAATACGTATTTCAAATACATGTATTTCAAATACTGCCCATCTCTGAACATTGAAAATGTATTTTGATACAAAATACAAATACTGGGTAATTTTTTTTTATCTAAATACAAAATACATCTCATTTCTTCCATCCCAGCGAAATACAAATTACAAAATACAAAAAAGTATTTCAAATACGTATTTCAAATACATGTATTTCAATAATTTTGATACAAAATACAAATACTGGGTAATTTTTTTTTATCTAAATACAAAATACATCTCATTTCTTCCATCCCAGCGAAATACAAATTACAAAATACAAAAAAGTATTTCAAATACGTATTTCAAATACATGTATTTCAAATACTGCCCATCTCTGATTATTCTACCCTTATTCTGTTCAACTCCGTACTACTATACCATGTTCTACTCTGTATTACTATATCCTGTTCTACTCGATTTTGTACTGCTCTTGTTTTGTACTCTATCTGTTGTTCTCTGCTCTGAGCGATGCTGTACGTGCTGCATGCTCAGGTAGGCATGCAGGTAGGGGGGAGATGTGGATCAGATTAAAATGTCTTGGGGGACGGGCACTCGGGCAGGCTATGTGATTGGGGTATAAAGTAGCAACCACCCAGCGAGCCAATGTGCTCACTGTCACATCTCGTCACTCCCGCCAATCGCCCTCGCTACTTGCCCCACCTTCTCCTCTCCTGCTACTCTCAATCTTTCACTACACCTCCCCCCTGCTCTGGGTTTGAATGACTTTTAATACTGCCTGCCAATGATTCATTTTGGGAAACAATACTGTGTCTTTCCATTCTGTTAGGACATGTGAATTCCCGTCAGTATCCTGACACCACTTTAAAACAATAATGATGGTGATAAATACAAAACTACCTTTTTCGGTCTCTCACAAGAGGAGTCTGGATTTTAATTCTGCTCATATCTCCCACGTTGGCTAGCTGCGCAATTTAATGTATATTGTTGCAACTTGCAAACCGCATTTATTATGAAAACGTGCATTTCCCGTCAGTCCGTCCGTCCGCTAGTCACCCCACGTCTCCATATATGGGCACGATATCGCCAGGGGTCCTACGCCATATATGTGAAGGTCAATATATGGCCATATCATTTGCTTTTGGTTCGTGGGTTCGTTATCACCTTGATCTGCATATACAGTATGGAGCCGGCCAGCAACTCTATATCTAACCTCAAACCCTTAGATCTCCATATATGGAGCTGCCCTTCCATATGTTGATCCTACCCCACCCTGTCCTTCCTGTTCTGACATTCCATATGTTGATCTGACCTCATCAAACCCTGTACACTCAAGACATGCTCCATATATGGCCAGTACAGAATTAATTCCATTATGTTGATCTGACCCCCCCCCCATGCCAAAGCGCCAGCTCTTGCCCAGCAGACTGCTGTCATGCATACGACCTCGCCCATGTCTCACTGGTATTTCTTTTGGTATTTTACCCAATCCTGAGTTTTTCCAAAGTTCTGCTCTGGTATTGCCATCTAAATACATATTTAGTCATATTTGTCCGTTATCTTCTCTGGTATGTTGCCCACTAACTATAGTTATAATACATAGGTCCTTACATCATAAACCAGCAAAAATGCGCCCACCAATATCTGCCCCGGCAAATAATGTTGATAATCTGCACAAAAAAAGAAAATACTTTTCCCTTTTAAAA
Source organism: Protomyctophum parallelum (assembly GCF_964188405.1). NCBI lineage: Eukaryota > Metazoa > Chordata > Actinopteri > Myctophiformes > Myctophidae > Protomyctophum > Protomyctophum parallelum. The sequence goes on along the minus strand of NC_139708.1, from coordinate 2,192,974 downwards.
TATCGGATAGTCTCACACAGAATCTACCCCCTATCACCTGAAGCTTGCTTATTATAGTTTTAACTATATTCAGAGTGAATGACGGGTACAGACGATCACAAATCAGGCAGTGGCATGCATTGTGTAGCTGAATATTCACACACACTCCCCAGGAGCCTACTAATGACACGAGCAATCCATTTCTTAAATTAGCCTTTGATTATGTGCTGGCCTCACCCTCCATCTAATAACGTACAAAGAATTTGGCCCAAGGCCAAACATACTTGCAGACCCCTGCTTTAAATACTGCAATGCTTCTAGCAAGTTTTTAAATAACATTAGCTCAGCTGCCGTTACTTAAGATAACGTACCTTAACAAGCTAATTGATGGTACTGTATTTAGCACAATAAAAGTTGTAAAAGTGTCTACTTTTGAAAATGGACAATAACTGCAGTTCCCCCGGCAATACTCTCTCGGCTCACTCAGCTACTCGTAGCCTACCAAGGGGAGATTCACTCAGCGACTCATAGCCTACCAAGGGGAGATTCACTCAGCGACTCATAGCCTACCAAGGGGAGATTCACTCAGCGACTCATAGCCTACCAAGGGGAGATTCACTCAGCTACTCATAGCCTACCAAGGGGAGATTCACTCAGCTACTCATAGTCTACCAAGGGGAGATTCCTGAACCAAATATACAGCATATTAGGCTCATCTCTCCATTAATATGAACTATCACTAATACCCATGTTTATATGATACATAGATGCTTACATTTCTAAGGAGTGATCCCATAGATGGGATGATATCTGTTATTATCTATTGTCTTTATATACAGTACTTTATTGTCCAACATTACTTCCACTAAATGCAGCTTTGTAAATGTTATCTCAATATATCTTCCTAATCTCCCACGTTGTGAATGTACTTAGAAGATGACATTTCTGAGGGTCTCCACATGGAGGTTGAAAAAATAATTAACTAGAAAAAGTGCCCTTCTGGGCACAGGTCTCCACCAGGTTATCCACAGATCCGTGCAGTTAGAGGTAAAAACACTTTGCGGCCAGTTATAGCGCCACCTTGAGGCTGAGTTGAAATTGTTCATGTGGCATTTCGTCCTCGGCCTAGTGGGAATGTGGGTGCACAATTTCACGGAAATCACGCGATGTGTTCATGATTTGCAGCATTTTGTTTGAAACTGAGCACTCCTGTGAACTTTGGAAGCCAATCTTAACCAATCAGGATGGAGTCTGATAAATCTGAAAGACCCGTTTCGTTGAATGGCTCTAGAGAGACTGTGTACCAATTTGCATGATGTTTGGACAAAATCTGTAGGTGTACTGTGCAAAAACTTGTTTTGCACAAAGCGGCCTCCTGGTGGCGCTATAACAGGCCGTTCTGGAAAGTTTGGGGCAGAGGTTCATGGTTGGCATCCAGGGAGTGTGTGTGCAAAATATGGCATCGACCGGGTTAACGGTGGCCGAGATTAGCTGTTCACGGACACACGGACACACGGACGGACGGACGGACACGCGGACGGACGGAGTGCAAAACATACTCTCCCCACATGCCTTCGGCCTGGTGGAGACAATAATCCAGGCTAAATTATCAATATTGCATTGGCCTATTCTTTGCATGGAAATGAGTGGTTAGGAGAGAGGGAGGGTGAAAGAGAACGAGAACGAGATTAATTTCAATTAATAGTCTGAAATGGATTGCTGATAAAATATGTTTAAATATCTCATCCTCTAACCCATTATAGCCTCATCAATATCCATTTTGGAGCTTTAATGCTTTTTGGAGCTTCTCTGTCAGGTGGTTTAAATAAAGAGCGTAACTGAGAATGAGCGTGTGGTAATTAAACTGATATGTCAAGATATCATGGATGTGCCTTGGAGATAAATGAGGAGCTATAGGTTCTATGCATTTCCCCCCTGAAATCATTATATCACATCATTAACCCATTCTGACCTGAGATCAGATTCATACGAGGTTTCCGCCGGACACACACTGGTCTGATGAACCCATTCTGACCTGAGATCAGATTCTAAAAATGTCAGTGGTTCTTCGATTTTTACAAAAATAGCAGACCTACAAACTCGTATCGCGCCACTCGGTGGCGCGATATGAGCTTGTAGATCTGCTATTTTTAAATGGCTAAAGCACGACATGATGCTAACACCAAAATGCGTTCCCGTTCAGAATGGGTTAATGCTGCTAGATGGACACTTTTCCTCGGCAGAAGATTGTCCCCGTCCCCTCCAACTTCCTGAATCTGTCACATACTGTAAATAAATGGCAGAAGATTGTCCCCGTCCCCTCCAACTTCCTCAATCTGTCACACATACTGTAAATAAATGGCAATGAGCCAACTCAACACACAACTCTGGTGTATCTACTTTATGTTATGCCCAAAACACACATTCAGAGACAATAATAATTGCACCCAGTTAATGCACCATTACGTTTAGTCAGGTGCTCAATATACCCATATAGCCTACTATAAAATTCTACCACTATACCCGACATGGGGGGCATCCGTTAGTCCGACTTACGAATAGTAATGTACACACATTTGTATAGGCTACATTAACCTAAAGAAATTCACCAACACATGATATCCCCACTTACATCTGGGTTTGGCTTAACTAGGCTTGCATGTTCATGTTTGTAGGCTAGCTATTTAGCTAAATAACAGCAGTTTCCTTGATAGTAGTTTCTGTCTATTATAACCTATACAGCTAAAGCTACAGGCTTAAAACCGCAGTAAGAGATCGGCTCAAATGTTAAGGTCAATTAAGGTTTGCCACACCATCTTCACAGTTTACATTTCTATTGTATATTATTCAAGGTGTAGTGAGCAGGATCATACAATAGAATAGCCACATTAGTTACACTAATTGAATTCACAGTGGGAGTAATGGTATTCATTTCTCATTTGCAATTCATACATTTCACATCTCTCAGATATGTGCAGGGGGCAGGGGCACACAACTGACTTTTGATGGAAATGATTGCTCCTCAGGTTAATTATCTTTCCATTATTCTTTACTACAGAAGTGTGTTGCCGAGTTCCTGCCTTCTCAGTCTATGCAATGGTCCGAACGTCATCTTATATCAGTCAGGGCTTCTTTTATTATTGAGCTTCTTTCTTTGCGGCAATCCAGCGTCAGATCAGAACAGAAGGCTGTTGGGTTGAGGGATGACAGATGTCTGTACTCTTGTAGAGGACGTAGTTCATATGAGCTTCAGTTTCAGTGAAGGAGAAGACAAAAGAGAATCATCTAAAGGGAAAAGTCTTCAAACCTTTCTCCACCACATCTGACTATTTTATTCTGTCTGCCTGGAGGAAGATGATCTGATTCTCTTATCTATGTCCCTCTCACTCACTGTCAGGCCCTCTCATCATCTCTCTGTGTGTGCTATGTGTGCACAAGCATGCATGTGTGCGTTCACACGTGCGTGTTACTGTATTATAATGCTCAGTAACACCCTCAATGTTATTTTAATCTGAGATTGGAAAAAGTGACACAAATGGACCCTTTACACTCAAATGAACACAGATTTCACTAGGTGATGCTAGCCTAAGATTTAGACTCTCGTAGATGTATTTATCGATTCTGACATTTTAATCCACTCTCTCTCGGAATCTTTCATCCATCTTTCCTCGATTGCAACCCATTTGGGGAGATGAGGACAGATCCAAGATGGCGGAAAGATTCCGAGGCAGAGTGGATTAAAACACTTCTTTATTTAAAACTATGGAACTACGGGTTTTACAGGCTATGCGCAAGGAAACCGGACAAGTGGGGCAACAGGTGAAGCACATTTGTACATTTTCAGAGCCATTCAAGGGCAGGGGGTTTTCGGCGCAGGACCATGGGGCGAGTTCGCTTAGACTCCCGTAGATTTAAAATGTCAGAATCGAAGAATACATCTACGAGAGTCTAAATCTTTAGCTAAGGTTTTGCATAGTATGCTAGAACAGTTTGCATGTATGTACATGCTATAGCAACGCATGTGTTTACAAATACAGACCATGCTCTTTGCGGCTGCTCTTTACTGGCGTTAACCTGCCGAGTGCCAACAGGTGGAAGTTGGCTTGTGTCAAAGTGCAGACTCCACTTTAGCCTGCTAGCCATCTTGTGCTCTCTGGTGCATTAAATACCACTGCAATCATCCATATATACTGTACATGTGGAGGAGGGTTGCCCACGCACCAGATACTCACTTTTTGAATACAAAACAGTCTCAAGATTGGAATGAATGTACAAGTATTGTATCAATATTTCATATAGCAACGTGAACTCCAGACAGAGTTTGGGTCACTCTGTCTTCACCGCCACAGGCAGTAATATGTGGAAGTTCAAAAAAGGTTATATTTGAAACGTATGAATTAACCGTACATGCAAATATCTCCATTACCAGACTGTATAAATATTCTCGTTTCTACCCATGGTCGATCTGCTCTTCATTTGCATTTTCTTCCAGTTTCAAATTAAAGGTTGGGTAAGTGATGTTTTTGGTTAAAACAAAAGGTGTTCTGTTAAAATGTTAAAGTGTTGTGATAGTAATCATTGCTATATATAGAGTTTGTTCAGAAAAAGGTGTCTCTCCAGCTCTTTAATAAACAGAAAACACAGAGAGAACTGAGAGTACTGTAGTTTTCATGCTCACACATCCTGTCCTCTGCTCCCTAATGTTGCATAAATGCAGGGTAATTAAGATCTTATTTTAATCAGCCACAATTTCATTACCACCCACCTATTCATTCTGCACTAAGATACGCCTCACCCCTTATCATGTCAGCGTTGAATGCAGTGGCCGGCAGAGCTAAGTCTGACTCTGGCATTTACGCTTTACTCAGCGCCTGCTTGCAGAGATATCTATATTTCAGCCCCCGTAAGCAGTTGGCCTCTCACTGTAGGACCTGTCAGTTTACATGTGTCTAACAACACTGGCTTATTTATATGAATATGATACTTATTATGATACTTTTAGTTTGCTCTTTTAGTTGGCTCAATGACACTGGCTCGTAGCATCTACCCATTGCAGCCCACCAGATATCTCATTAGTATGAGAACAACGTCTCCTTGGTATAGAAAGAAACCAGCAATAAATATGCAGGGATCTGGAGAGTGGAATGGAGAATTGTGGAACATATACCGTAGTTAAAGGAAGAGGAGATTAAATTGAAGTCTTGATGGTGAGATAGCTCTGAGAGAACATTGAACATTGATAACAATACTGCTAGCTGGCTATAGCACTTAAGGTTCGGGGGCTAATCCACCCTCGGATAGAAACTGAGTTTTCAGGGAAGAAGGAATCGTTCAGCTTGCAGATGGTTCCATTAGAAATGCTGGTGGGTGCGGCGGCTGAAATGAAAATGTGCAAGTACCAGATTTGAAACGCCTATTGTGACACTCAAGGCCTGCCAAGCAAAAACGCATTAGGAAAATGACGGCGGCAATAAAAACAACAGGAGATTGAGGGTGGAATTAAAAATCAATGGGGCTCAGACAGTTGGTGAAATGAAAACTACATCACTCTTAACGCATTCTGACCGGGCACCCATTTTGGTGTCAGCATAATGTTATGCTTTAGCTATTGAAAAATAGCAGATCTACAAGCTCATATCGCGCCACCGCGTGGCGCGATACGAGCTTGTAGGTCTGCTATTTTTGAAAAATCGAAGAGCGACTGATATTTTTAGAATCTGATCTCAGGTCAGAATGGGTTCATCAGACCCAGTGTGTGTCCAGTGGAAACCTGGTATGAATCTGATCTCAGGTCAGAATGGGTTAAGATGTTTGACGTGTGCGGCCAGAGAGATCGTCACCCTAGGGACTTCCTGTCTGTCTGTCCATGGCAGTGCCTGGATAAGCCTGGGTGTCTGAGACCTGTGGCGACCCGGCACATCACACCGCTATAACCACAACCATGCCCTGATGCCACCCTCTCTCACTGCCACAGATAGAGACACAGATGGGGGGGGGATGAGAATGAAAGACTTGTGGTTTAAGAAAGGCTGACAGTGAAGATATAGCTAAGGGCTCTAATTTCAATGAGAGGGAGGCAATTTCCTCTCCCTTTCGTCCAAATGGCCAGGGATGTGCCCAGCCACAGTGCAGAATGACAGCTTCAGTGTCTGGTCTGCTGAGAGAGGAGAAGAGGAGGAGATACTGTGGTCATTAGTAAGCTAAAAAAAAAAAGTCCTATGTGTATAGAGAATAAATGATGAGAAATGTTGTCCTTGGGTTCCTATAGGCTATGTACTGTGATAACGGTTCACTTACACAGTATAGGCTATAGTTAGGCCTAAACATTAAACAGTAAGGCCTCATTTATACTTGTGCAGAATGCAAACCCCATTTTATATACCTACTTTGTCTTATCAGTAGCACAAATAACAGTTCTATTAACCCACAACGCAACGCATTGTGTAGATCGTCTATTTCCGGTGTACGATACTGGCACTATAATCAGTTACACAGGGGTTGATGTGAAGGTGTCTTGTGCGCTTCAGGCCCTCTCCACCTCCACCAGGAGGCTGGTGCTCTCAGGCCCTCTCAGGCCCTCTCCACCTCCACCAGGAGGCTGGTGCTCTCAGGCCCTCTCCACCTCCACCAGGAGGCTGGTGCTCTCAGGCCCTCTCCACCTCCACCAGGAGGCTGGTGCTCTCAGGCCCTCTCCACCTCCACCAGGAGGCTGGTGCTCTCAGGCCTTCTCCACCTCCACCAGGAGGCTGGTGCTCTCAGGCCCTCTCCACCTCCACCAGGAGGCTGGTGCTCTCAGGGCCTCTCCACCAGGAGGCTGGTGCTCTCAGGCCCTCTCCACCTCCACCAGGAGGCTGGTGCTCTCAGGGCCTCTCCACCAGGAGGCTGGTGCTCTCAGGCCCTCTCCACCTCCACCAGGAGGCTGGTGCTCTCAGGCCCTCTCCACCTCCACCAGGAGGCTGGTGCTCTCAGGCCTTCTCCACCTCCACCAGGAGGCTGGTGCTCTCAGGCCCTCTCCACCTCCACCAGGAGGCTGGTGCTCTCAGGGCCTCTCCACCAGGAGGCTGGTGCTCTCAGGCCCTCTCCACGTCCACCAGGAGGCTGGTGCTCTCAGGGCCTCTCCACCTCCACCAGGAGGCTGGTGCTCTCAGGGCCTCTCCACCTCCACCAGGAGGCTGGTGCTCTCAGGCCCTCTCCACCTCCACCAGGAGGCTGGTGCTCTCAGGGCCTCTCCACCAGGAGGCTGGTGCTCTCAGGCCCTCTCCACCTCCACCAGGAGGCTGGTGCTCTCAGGGCCTCTCCACCAGGAGGCTGGTGCTCTCAGGCCCTCTCCACCTCCACCAGGAGGCTGGTGCTCTCAGGCCCTCTCCACCTCCACCAGGAGGCTGGTGCTCTCAGGCCCTCTCCACCAGGAGGCTGGTGCTCTCAGGCCCTCTCAGGCCCTCTCCACCTCCACCAGGAGGCTGGTGCTCTCAGGCCCTCTCCACCTCCACCAGGAGGCTGGTGCTCTCAGGGCCTCTCCACCAGGAGGCTGGTGCTCAGGCCCTCTCCACCAGGAGACCCAATTAAGACCCAATATTTTGTGTGTATCAAAGAGCCAACAAATCTACACATTGATTGCAAAGCAAAGAATATCTCAGCTCAGTATCTCAGTTTTACAAACGGCATCGACGAACAAACTTCAATTCCGATCAGCCAATTAGGTGTTAGGGCCGGAGCACCGGTGTCGAGATTCGCTCAGGACATCAGTTCCTCCGGTGTTTCATTAGGCCGGCCCTGTAAAGCCAGAGCTAAATGAGATCATAAATCTATAGCTCTCAACTTTACGAGCGTGACTGGAAGTCTATTACAACTTTCATAAGCAGCGGCACACAGAGGAGGCGGCCGGGCGCTTTCATGTGGGAGAGAGCCGAATGAAATGAGCTCTCTGCGGTCTTATTTATAACCGCTCGATGAAAAACTCCTGCTATTTTCGTGAGCAACACAGCAGTTGTGCACCAAATTCCAAATAAGCCCTGCATGAGATACTACAGCACCATGAAGGACAGAGACAATAAGGAGGAGGGGAGTGGGATCTATAACGGAGAGAGTTGAAAGTGAGAGCCGAGTGGCAGATGGAATGAACAGGATACGACAGGAGGAGGTATCACTGAAGCCTCTCCTCTGCTATTCACTATGCCTCCAACCTGAACAAGTTAAGCTGCCACCCTATTCTCTCTCTCTTTATCTCCCTCCCACCATCTCTCTATCTCTCTTTCTATCTTTTCCTCTCCCTCTTTCTTTTTGCAGTGTGACGTGTGCTGCCATGCTTCATAGTCTTGCGATGCTGCTTGCCTGCAGCAAAGCAGCAACATCTGTCCCTGCTTGGCTGAGAAGCTCAGAGCCTCTATACAGCGGCCATAAGATCAGCTCCAATCTTCTAATGATCTGGCACAGATACAGTGCTTTTCTCTACTCTCCCCCCGCTCCCCACCAATGCATCATGCAGGTATACCTATTGTATGTATGTAAAGACGAGGATAGATAAAATGATCTATTTAGGATTTACTTTATTATTACCATTTCCATAAATGTGTGCACATTCTCTATACTGCATGTGTGCGTACACACACACACACACACACACACACACACACACACACACACACACACACACACACCTGGAGCTCATCCCTCAATGCACAGGCCAGCTGTACAATTCGTTGAAGTCAGTCTGTGGCCTCCCTTATAGTCTTGTGGAAAACAGATTACCACGATCAACGCAGCATGGCTGCCAGTCAATAGTATGACTCACACCTTCCTCTTCTCCTCCTCCTCTGCCTCCTGCCTCTCTCCCTCCTACCCCTCCCTGCTCTATCACCACCTCCCTCTACGACTCCCACCACCATCACACTTCCGTTGGATCTCCTCCTCCTCCCGCTGACTCAGTACCTGTTGTGCCCTCACTGCAGTCTGCACCCCAGTCAGGAGGACGCGAGGGTGGGGATTTATTTTACAGAGCCTTACTGAAGGTTACTGAAGCTGGATACTCAGCTGGGTGTCACTGGGAGCTTAGCGGACTGAGAGAACAGAGAGAACAGAGAGAGAGAGACCTATCAGTGTCTAGTGCAGTGGTTTTAATGTTATTGCCCAATGCACGCCAATGGGTCAAAATCTCAAGAAAATGTGACTATTTTTAGGGTATAGACTTTGCCTCTGTATTGTACTGAGATAGTATTTATTATATAATAATTAGTAACCTTTTGTGTTTTTGTATACAGTATATTGGAATAATAGTGCATTGTTGTCACAGAATCCCAATAAGGCACACCTGGACCAGTGTGCCGCCCTCGGCACACCATTTTAGGAACTTCTGTTCTAAAATGTGTGATTTTCAGAGCAGCCTGCAACAACAGCCATGCTGGCCAGCCACGATGAAAAGTAGTTGGCCTCCATTCTGCTGACAGTGTATGAAATAACTCTTATCATGACTGGTGCAAAAGTGGAGGGGGGACTGAGACGGAACCTAGCCAATTACAATGTGACCGTCCCTCTGGGTTATGGGATCTACACAGTGGTCAACGCGTCCGTCCGTCCGTGTTATGGCAAATTGGAAACATGTTGCTTGGAAACACAGCCGTCCCTTCGGTTTATGGGAGTGAGTGATGATGTTGCTTGTAAACACAGCTCTCTGCGAGTTGCTTTGGTGACAAGCGAGCATTAAGCAGCAAAATGCTACACAGTGCACCTTAATGAAATGTTGTAAAACAAAACAACATTTTGGACACAAAGACCTAGCTGAAGGCACACATTCAATAAAAACATGGATGCATGGATTGGGATTCTTGCCATTAGCCAGCTACGCGAGTACAAGTATTTTAGCCTGGTATATCATGGCATGTTTCTGGGCCCAGTGGTGGAAGAAGTAGTGACATTTTTACTTTTAAGTAAAAGTATCAATACCACAATGTAGAAATATACAGTAGGGTTGAAGTGGTTTAATGTATGCTTTGTAATAATCTAAATCTTCAAAAAGTTACATTTTTCAAATAATTGTAATGGAGTAAAAAGTACAGTATTTCTCTCTGAGATGTAGTGGTTTAACATTATCAAACTGCCAAATGTGAAATGTCAAGAGCCCAATTATTACTGAGCCCCCGGGTTCATCCTGCTGCAGATTTCTTGTACAAATAAAAATCACATTAACAAAAAATAACATACCATGTCCATGAGCCCCACTGGTGTTCCAATTAACACTACTCTGCTCTCAACACTGCTTCAAAAAGTAATAGAGGACAACCAAGGTCTGAACTCAAATAAACCTGTAAACATAAAAGTTATAGTCCTCACATAAAAAAGCTGTGAGAGGGGTCAGTCAGTCTTTAAATTCAACTTCATTAGATTGCATTGTGGAAGTGCTAAAGTTGACAGCTTTACACACAGCAACAAACGTGGCACACACACACACACACGCACACGCTCTGATTGCGGGAAATAGTTTATTTTCCTCTTCTGCCTCACTGCTTTCTTCAGAAATCAAAGTCAGTCTTTTATGTGTTCCCCTCTTTCCCCATCAAAGTGGAATAGACTTGCACGTGCATGCAGTACACCAGTGATTTTCAACCATTTTTAATTTCAAGGATTCCCAGTTTGATATGCCTATTAGGCCCCATTTGATACGATTTTTATCTCAGAGACAACAATTGCACTGCAAAGTCCTCAGTGTCAATTTAACTCTAAGAGCGTGCAAATCCTCTTAGAGTTCAAATGGAACCACATGGTTCCATGTGTATACAGTATGCTCTCAGAGTTATGCCTCGTAAGAGTCCATTTGGTTCCTAACTATCCCCTCAACGACACCTGGGGGCATAAACACAATCACACAAAAATGAGAAGTATTTTGCAATATGCTTATGCATTGTCCTATACATGCCATACATACTTCATATATTTAGCAGAGCATGCATGCCACTCACATGCATGCGCAAATGTGCATTTGGATGCACATATGCTGTACGTGCACAAAAGTGCCAGCTATAAATAACAGAAAAGAGCCAATCGAGTACACAGCTTGGCCTCGCCTTATAGCCAAACTGGTACCATTGTAAGCGTGAGAGTTGCAGGGCTTCATTGACTCATTAAGAAACATGGTTTTGCACTATCCAGATGTGTTCAAGCATCCAGGCAATCTTGTGCCCACTTGGGTCACAGAAAGGCCCACACTGTATGAACTCAGATATGTTCCTCTCAGCTGGTGGAAAGACGGGGGTAGAAAGCAAGTGAAGCAGAGAGAGATTCCAGCTCTGAGCAGTGGGAAAATATACTACTAGGGCACGTAGCATCCATGGAAGATGCTGGGGTGAGTGAGGAGTAGTTTATCTCTTAGCACACCCCCGTTTCAAGACCATCTGAAGCTTTGATGAGAGCTGCACACATTACGGGACTCTTGGGTAAACACGATCACAGAGTGACGAATATTCCTGTGACTCCAAGAAGCACTGTCCTGACATCACCCGTTCATAAACATGACGTGAAATATTTGCAAAAGACTTAATGGCGTCGCCCGACTTCTTGAATTTGAAATGGTTCACTGAGAGCTTGGGAAGAAAACAAAGTTCAAATGTACAGCAAGTTAATGGCCTTCTCTTCGATTATCACACAGATAAAGAGAGGCTTCCTGACTGTCTGCATCCAGTTAAGAGGGACGTTATCAGGGCCACGCTGTTGAGGGAGGACGTCCAATCACAACAGAGCAGCTGTGGGAGTAGATACTCTTCCCAACACTGTTCAATTATAGAGTTCAGGTTGGTAAATAATTCAGAAACACCTTATGCTTTGAAATCACTGCAGAGAGTTTGATCTTCAAGTTTTGATTTTGTTCTTCTAGACACATGCTGAGAGTTTCGCTGAGATTTAAAAAACACACAAAAACAAAACAAAACAAAACATAATTTCACAGTGTTTGTTTTCCCCAGTCCCCAGGCCCGACAGCAAGGCCAGCAACTCCAAATTTGATATTCTCATGCTCACTCTGTTTCTCCAAGGAGGTCATAGTCCAATAATTCGTTGGGCTGTATAAATGCTTTAATGTGCAGCTATTAATGACAATGACAAGACCTTGAGGTAGAGTCTATTTCAGACAGATGGACTCACTACCCCAGGGACAATAATATACCTGAACAAACACCCAAGACCCAGGCACACTCACAGAGACACGCACATGCATGCAGGCACGCACACATACATACTGTAGATCTGCATGCACACACAGTCACATGCACACACAGGCTCAATCATTTCAACTGAGCAAAGCTCGGACGCCATGCAAACACCCAAGATAAAAGCAGCGGCCATCCTTCAAAGCTAATGGACTGGAAAATGCTAAACTCATTCCCCTGTTTGAGAGTCCTCTGCAGCCTGTCAACTGTGTCATATCTCCTGGATGCACACAAAATCTGTCTGAGACACCCAAATGGCATGTTGATACTAATGGAGGTCAGATCTGTTGCAGTAGCACAGTGCAAAGGACCTCCATAACAGAGTGTAATGGGGCTCAATTTGGTTCCATTTGCACTCTCAGCCTATTCATAGTCCAGTTTTCGGTGAAGAGGTGACCACGGAAAACTACAACATGATATCACCCTGTGGTGGTCACTGCTCGCACAACACATCTCTCTGCTTTTACTAACCACCGGTTGTCACTTTTTCACAGAGAACTGGACTATATGGGCCTTTACACTCCCTCAAGGGGCCATGATGGTCCCTGTTCCCCTATTTGACCGACTGGTGTAGCAGTCTTTCCAGTGAGACAAAATATCAACCCCCTGAACAGAACCGTGCCTTTGATAACACCTGAATGAAGTAAGGAAGATCAAGGCCCAATTTCTTTCCAATATGGCTGCTGCTTAAAGGGACATATTTCACCGCTGGAAGAAACTGCAGTCACCCAATGTTAATATAAACTAGTAGATAACAGTAGCACAATGGCTAGATAAAATAATGTGTTTGACTAGGTGTGTTTGACTGGATTGCTGGATTACTACAATGCCCATAATGCTTTGTTGCACTGCTCCTGCCGGTGGAGGTGTGACTTGTAGTCCAGGAAAGGAAGTGAGACCACATTTTCATGACACATTTTGGTCATGAACATTTACTAAAATATCTACAAAGTACACACATACAAACCCCAGGAAAGTGTTTCTTGTGTCCTAAACATCATTAAAATAAGATGTGGTTGGAAAAGGGGTGAAGTGGCCCTTTAACTACATGAGTCATAGTGTCCCATTCTGGACACATCATTAGATGGACCGTCAGACTTTCTCCAAAAATACATTGTCTACAAGCTTACAATGAGTGGTAAGCAGATGCCTTGTAGGCGTGATGTAAAGGGGAAAATCACACCTGTGTGAAGTGAGCTCTTATCATCGCTCTTATCATCGTACATCATCATGACGTAATATGTCGATTTGCTCAGACACATAATGACGTAAACTCTCCATTCAATGGGAATTTAATGTTTGTGTAAGACGGAAGGACGCCCTCAAAAATAGGATGGGACCAAGTATAGATCCCTCAACAAAGTATCATTTTTAAACCCTCATAGCATATTCATTCTGTGGATAGACCACACACATGACAGGGCAGTTTGCCCCCCCCCCCCCCCCCTCGACTGAAGTTCAAATAAAAGGACTTTATAAATCTTTGTAATAAATATTCAAATGTGCTTTGCCAGCCGGCCAGCCCTGTCTGAAGTAAAATTATAAATAATACCATTTCAAAGGGAAAAGAAAGCCTGAGCAACTCAAGCTTAACTTCAGCTCATTCATTTAGCACATTAATTGTCATGGAGAATGTACTGTATCTCGACAGGAAACCTTTCTTTTAATTTAAGTAAATAGAATTATGTTAAATGCCTCATGAAATCATTTGCCACGGCAATTGATTTTCGACATTTATCCCAAGTGCTGTTGAATTGAAAATCGTCTTTTTTTTCCCCAGCAAGGATTACATTCTCCTCTACGGGTTGAGACAATCCTATGGGAACGTGACTGACTGACTTACAATTAGAGATTGCTGTAGCGGTACTTATATTTAATTGAGTGAATTGTAGTTTACTACTAAATCCTTTATACTTTGTTTAGCGGAGTCTCCCAAGCCTCCCAGCCTAGGCACCCTTTCTGCTCTTACACAAATATCTTTGCCAAAACTTGAGTTTGTAGATCTCCTATTGTCACTAAATTGTCGCCTCACAACAGGGATTAGGGACGCTATAGGGTTCAAGTGGACAAAGAAATAATGACCCCAGAAAACATCAATGTATAAAATCAGTGGTTCTCAAAGTGGGGCCATTAAGGAGTTACAGGTCTGTAGAAGAATGTACAGATGGAACCAAATGGGCATTTGGTTCCATCTGTGTATACGGTCAGAGTTAAATGACTTTACAGTGTAGACTCATTGGGCTCCCAAAGATAGAACAAAACAAAAGATCTAACTGGTGGTCCTTGGAATTAAAATGTTTAAGGACCACTGTATCACACACTGCCTATAGATGTACTGTAACCATAAGCAACCTATACACCGACCATCCCACCCGCACCCCATGATCTCTGAATCTGAAAGCCATCATTCCCAGCATGGCGGTGACTGACAGCCAGGATCACTCTATACATCACTCAGAATGGCTCTCCAGCCTCTACCTCCCCAACCCAAATATGATTGATGCCGCCATCGGCCACCGTTCAACCGCCCTCTGGCCGTCGCCATCACTCACGGTCACGCAGGCTCCCACAATCCACCGTCATTATACACTCAAAGTGATTCTCATAACGCCGTAGACATAATTCACACTAAATCGGTACCTTGCTGTCATGTGCATGTCTGCCATTATTTTTCACTTGATGTTTTAGAGCCCGCAAGGCTCCAGATTTTAGTGTGCAGGATGGGGAGGGTCTGCCAATCGCAACACAATGACATCCAGAGTCTTGATTCGACTCTCAGTTTTGAATTTATACTTCCAATTTTGCTATGCACCTCCCATTGCCTACACCCTGCACTGAGATCATTCTCCCAATTCTGTATATGCATATGTGTGCACGTGCGCGCACGCACCTCAGATGTCACTGTTCTGTTCTATTCCCCATTCACTCTTCCCTCTGTCTCTCCATCTCCCACGCCACTCTCTCCTTCACCATGCTCACTCGCTGTCTTTCTAATGTACATACTGTAGGTAATTATGCACACACACGCGCGCGCGCACACACACGCACGCACGCACGCACGCGCACAGCCGCACACACACGCGCGCATGCAGACACACATTTGCAAGAAAGCAAAAAGAGTAGTTACGCACACTGACAATCCTTTCGGAGGTCCCCCCCCTGGAGATGGTGGTCCCGTTCAGCCCCACCAGCGAGGGCAGCGTCTGGGACATCCAGTTGGTCACCATGGCCATGGTGCTGAGCACAGCTCCGATCTTCAGCATGGGCACGCTCATGATGCTGCCTGTCTCCCGGGCCCCAGCGCACGGCGCAGCCAGCCCTCCCTGTCTCTCTCTGCCCTGCCCTGACTCCACTCCGCTCCTGTCGATGCCGGGACGGGATCACCACGCAGCCGAGTCCGGGTGGGTGGGGGGTGGGGAGGGGGGCGAACCAGGCACTCAACCCCAGCCTCAGCCACAGCAACAAGCACAGAGCACGGAGCACAGTGCACAGAGGCTCACCACAGCACAGCACAGCACGGAGCACAGTGCACAGAGGCTCACCACACCACAGCACAGCACGGAGCACAGTGCACAGAGGCTCACCACACCACAGCACAGCACGGAGCACAGTGCACAGAGGCTCACCACAGCACAGCACGGAGCACAGTGCACAGAGGCTCACCACAGCACAGCACGGAGCACAGTGCACAGAGGCTCACCACAGCACAGCACAGCACAGCACCACTGGCTCACTCAATGTTCAGCCAGAGGAGCTGCTGAACACGGCGAGAGGAGAGAAGCTCACATCCAACAGCATCACCCTGGAATCCTCCCTCTGCCATGGACCGGCTCACACTCACCCCCTCCCTCCCTCCCTCTCTCTCACTCTCTCACTCTCTCTCACACACTCTATTTCTCTCTCTCTTTCCCTTTACCCCTCCCTCTCTCTCTGTCTCTCTTTTGCGCTCTCTATTCCTCAAGGAACAGGACTCATGCGCATTGGCTGACCCTCTCCCTCTCCCTCTCCCTCTCCCTCTCCCTCTCCCTCTCCCTCTCCCTCTCTCTCTCTCTCTCTCTGTCTCTCTCTCTCTCTGTCTCTCTCTCTCTCTCTCTCTCTGTCTCTCTGTCTCTCTCTCTCTCTCTCTCTCTCTCTCTCTCTCTCTCTCTCTCTCTGTCTCTCTCTCTCCCTCTCTCTCTCTGTCTCTCTGTCTCTCTCTCTCTCTCTCTCTCTCTCTCTCTTGTCTCTCTCTCTCTCTCTCTCTCTCTGTCTCTCTGTCTCTCTCTCTCTCTCTCTCTCTCTCTCTCTCTCTCTGTCTCTCTGTCTCATCCCCTCCCTATCTGCTCCTTTTCTTTCCCGCCAGCGCGGTGGTTGTACACGTGCCTGTTCTCTCCCTCTCTGCTCTCCTCTGTACGCTCCCTGTTGTATCTAACACTTAGCTGCTCATTCATGACTCTTCAGTGCAGTGTCGGAAGGGTTGGGGAGGGGAGGGGAGGTTGAGGGGAGGGGGGAATCATTACGACACCAATCACCCGTGTTTTGTGTGGAGTTACAAAACACATTGAGCTATATCTTGCGCCCCCTTAACCCTTATCCCTAAACTAATTTGCCATTCTTTACTATTTAAAAAACCCTTGTAAAATAGTTAAAATAGCCGATCTACAAGCTCACAATGTCTCGATGTAGATCGGCTAGTTGAACTATTTTAAAGGGTTTTTCTAAATAGTAAAAAATGGCAAATACTTTTAGGGATAATGGATAAGGGTGGCGACAAAGATGGAGCCCAATTGTGTTTACTCCATGTCCATCGCTCGCTCAAAGCAGGCTGAGCGAGCGATCACACACACACACACACACACACACACACACACACACACACACACACACACACACACACACACACACACTCCAACTGTGGTATTATCATATAATGCTCATAGCCTATATTGCTCATATAATCTGTGCCAGAGCAATGGTGTAGAGGACAGATGGATGATTAGATAGATGGATGGATGGATGGATAAATGAAGGGACAGCTGAATGGAACCATGGATGGATATGGCTTAATGGAGATGTGGGCGTATGGATGGATGGAAGGCTGGATGGATGGATGGATGGATGGATGGCTTTGCTGGATGGATGGATGGATGGCTTTGCTGGATGGATGGATGGATGGATGGCCAAAGGGGACCAGGGAGGTGGTGTGCATGGTGTGATATTAATTTGCAAGCAGAGCAGATGAGATGTTCCGGATGTTCACAGAGTATCCATCTTAAGGTCTATTCATACTCCAGTTTTAGGCTATAAGGTGCCCATGCACTGAAACCGTTGTTAGTCAAAACAGAGAGATGTGTTTGGGTGGTCGCTTACCCAATCAGTACAGTACAGTACAGTACAGTACAGTACAGTACAGTACAGTACAGTACAGTACAGTACAGTACAGTACAGTACAGTACAGTACAGTACAGTACAGTATGACGAGTCTGTCCAACATCACTCACCCACTCCTAAACTATGTCCTTGCCATATTGCAATTATGTCAACCGGCACATTCATGACACTCTGTGTTCATGAATGTCCCTTTTTCAAACCTGTTCCCATTTAGGAATTTCCAGACTGTTGCATTGTTTTACCAACATTAACCCCGGTCCCTATTTTCGGCTAATCTTCAAAAATAGTGAATGGTAGATCTACACACTCACAACGTGTGGCATTGGTTTTGTGAGATTGACGGTCGGCTATTTGTTTTTGCTATTCGTCGTGTATAGGGCTCATGTGGTATATGGGTGGGTTATCCTGGGTTGGCTTGCTACTGTATACTTTTCTCACTGACTGAAGTGTACAGGACTTTTTTACAGGTTTATTAGGGGGTTATCATTATCTCTTTCTTGTTATAATTGAAATCCAGTGATGCATGGAGGCTTCAGCACAGTCTCAGCAGTCACGCCGGAGTCACATCCCAGATGTCCCATAATGCTCGAGCACCTATTGCTGTCATTTCACCTTGGGGACCATGGCTCTGTGTCACTTTACAGCCTAAACAGGGACCATGGCTCTGTGTCACCTTACAGCCTAAACAGGGACCATGGCTCTGTGTCACTTTACAGCCTAAACAGCTATAATGATGACAAAATGACACAAAATGACCGGGCCATCTCTGCTCGCAGTCATGCCTGTTATTCATTTTGTCAGTCACGGCTATATGCTCGCCTTCCCACTCCCTCCCAGCCAGTCACATGGGGGCAAGTGATATGGGCCTCGCCGTGTGGGCTGTGCCTCCATGCGATATGAGAGGAGACAGCTTCCTGACCGCTATCCAAAACACTGTCATCCCTCTTCAGCCACCTGCAGGCTCCACCATCAGCCTCAGTGCTGTAGACTAGAGGCTCTGCTTGTTGGTGAAGCGAGACTGTCCTCATGTGGCGACTGGCGGAACTACAGAATTGGCCATCTGCACTATGTGAGTTTGGTTTGATTGATTGATTGAAAAGTGTATTAACAGTTTGCAGAATTGGTACAGTTCAAGGAAAGTACACAGCAATACAAAATCTGCTAAGAGGATAAAACCAGAAAAAGTCTTCTTTACATAAGGGTCCTCCATTGTCAATTCATCAGAACATTTAAAGACTACACTTATATGCAAAAAAATAAATCATCATATATATATATAAAAGGGAAAACGTGTAGTCTACAGTAAAGAAATATAGGGGGGACTTGAAGGAGTCTAGTGTTTCACATTAACTAGACTCCTAGTTAATTTCACATTAACATTTTTTATATTAACACACTAACCCTAACCCTGTTCCGACCTCCCGTTAGTGCGACCGATTACTATACTATGCTAAACCCTAACCCTAACCTCAGTCTTAACCGGCCACGTAGGTCGCTAACCCTAACCTCAGTCTTAACCGGCCACATAGGTCGCTAACCCTAACCTCAGTCTTAACCGGCCACGTAGGTCGCTAACCCTAACCTCAGTCTTAACCGGCCACGTAGGTCACTAACCCTAACCTCAGTCTTAACCGGCCACATAGGTCGCTAACCCTAACCTCAGTCTTAACCGGCCACATAGGTCGCTAACCCTAACCTCAGTCTTAACCGGCCACATAGGTCGCTAAACCTAACCTCAGTCTTAACCGGCCACGTAGGTCGCTGACCCTAACCTCAGTCTTAACCGGCCACGTAGGTCGCTGACCCTAACCTCAGTCTTAAGCGGCCACGTAGATCGCTGACCCTAACCCCAGTCTTAACCAGCCACATAGGTCGCTGACCCTAACCTCAGTCTTAAACGGCCACATAGGTCGCTGACCCTAACCTCAGTCTTAACCGGCCATGTAGGTCGCTAACCCTAACCTCAGTCTTAACCGGCCACATAGGTCGCTAACCCTAACCTCAGTCTTAACCGGCCATGTAGGTCGCTGACCCTAACCTCAGTCTTAACCGGCCACGTAGATCGCTGACCCTAACCCCAGTCTTAACCGGCCATGTAGGTCGCTGACCCTAACCTCAGTCTTAACCGGCCATGTAGGTCGCTGACCCTAACCTCAGTCTTAACCGGCCACGTAGATCGCTGACCCTAACCTCAGTCTTAAACGGCCACATAGGTCGCTGACCCTAACCTCAGTCTTAACCGGCCATGTAGGTCGCTGACCCTAACCTCAGTCTTAACCGGCCATGTAGGTCGCTAACCCTAACCTCAGTCTTAACCGGCCACATAGGTCGCTGACCCTAACCTCAGTCTTAACCGGCCATGTAGGTCGCTGACCCTAACCCCAGTCTTAACCGGCCACATAGGTCACTGACCCTAACCTCAGTCTTAACCGGCCACGTAGATCGCTGACCCTAACCTCAGTCTTAACCGGCCACATAGGTCGCTAACCCTAACCTCAGTCTTAACCGGCCACATAGGTGGCTAACCCTAACCTCAGTCTTAACCGGCCACATAGGTCGCTAACCCTAACCTCAGTCTTAACCGGCCATGTAGGTCGGACTAACGGGATGTGGGACTCATGGGCCCCATTTTAGTGGCATAGGAGCTAAATTAATTTATCCCCTTGTTTGAGCCAAATCTGAGTTGAACGGTGTTTGTGGAACTATGGTCACGATGTTGCGATCGTGGACTTTGTTTTTTTTGTCATCAAATGTTTTTTATTTTAAGACAAAAATCACAATAATACACGTTAACAACATGAATGACTTAAAGAAAACAAAACACATATAAAACACATAACAGCAAAAGCAAGGAACACAAAAACAAACAATCCCACCCACCCCTCCCCCCCGAGACCAAAGATGCCACAAAATGTCATTACTCCTACTACTGTGCAATGGAGACAAAAAATAAATAAATAATGATAATAATAATAATAATGATTAAACCATGCCCTTAACCAAATCTGCAATACCAGACCAAATCTCAATGTTTTCCTCTTTTGCACCATGCAATCTTGCTGTAGACATTTCTAGATAAATGATGTCTAGAAAGGTCAAAGCCCATTGGCGAAATGACAATGTATGAGGCGGTTTCCAGTGCGAAGCAACCATCTTCTTTGCGGCCGTTACGCCAGCAAAGAAGACACGAATACGGGTGTTATTTAATGGCAACTGGGATACATCATTTAATAAGAATAGAGATGGGGAGGGTGTGATGTTAACTTGTAGAATAGTCGAAAGGTTAGTAGCAACCAAATTCCAAAATGTGAGGACACTCGGACACTCCCACACCATGATCGTGGACTTTGTTGACATTAAAGGTATAGTGTAAGTGACATTTTTTGGTTAAAACAAAACGTTTTTTTGTTAAAAGGCACTATTCTGATAGTAATCATTGCTATAGAGTGTTTGATGAATTGAACAATGTGGACCCTGTTGTAAACGAGTGTAATGCTTAATTGGGTCGTCCACTCACAGTTAACAGTCTTTGTATTGAGTTTGTGCTTAAAATGTAGGCCTACTGTAAATTCTACAAACTGTTAATAAATATTTCAATCAATCAATCAATCAGTTCAGTAACAAAGATCTCCCTGTGTCTCCAGCGCTCAGGAGAGCTATTTATGAGGTTAATAGTTTATAGTGTTCTAGTTCCAATTTTCTCTGCCCATTTATTTGTGCCATCACTTACAATTCCACTTGTTTAATCTGTATCCTGACTGCGTTCTATTCTATATCCTGATTGGATTGGTATCCCAGTTTCGGTTTCTGAAAATGCATTTTCTGTTAAAAAAAAAGCCTGGAAACATGGAGACTCCTGTTACTGCAGCTGCAACAAACACTCGAGTACTATCAAAATATATAACACTTATTTTAAACACTTTTTAAATCACTTATACTACCTTTAAGGAAGTATATTGACAGGTACATGGGTATCTTAGTTATTGCAAGTTACTGTACTCTGTCGTCAACCATAAGCCATTCCAAGTTTTCCAACCTATCAAAATGAGCGGGGGCGAGGTCAAAGTAGAACACTGTCTTTGTAGTGTGTGTGTGTGTGTGTGTGTGTGTGTGTGTGTGTGTGTGTGTGTGTGTGTGTGTGTGTGTGTGTGTGTGTGTGTGTGTGTGTTGCGCTATGTGCTAAATAACTATTTTTTACGCCATTATATATAGTAATTATATACGTCATGTCATTATCAGAAATATAATCTCTAAATCAATGGTTCCCTCATGAATCCAGAAAGACTCAGAATGCAGTGGATATTAACTCCACAGGGTGGCAGTAAAGATCTACACTTTGACACAAGTGCTTCTTTTCAGATTTGTGTTTAATGCACAATGCATGACTATAGTGACTAGTGAGTGATTATAGTGACTAGTGAGTGATTAGTGACTAGTGAGTGATTAGTGACTATAGTGAGTGATTAGTGACTATAGTGAGTGATTCTTCACACACAGCAAAACAAGGGCCTGGAGAAGAATACTAAAACTTTAAGCCTTTCTTTTTACTTATTCCTGCCTCCCTAATTATACGTAATCGCTCCACTAATAATGAATTATTGGTGGGATTGCACACCCACACAAGCACGCGTGCACACACACACACACACACACACACACACACGCACGCACACACACACACACACACACACACACACACACACACACACACACACACACACACACACACACACACACACACACACACACACACACACACACACACACACACACACACACACACACACACACACGTAATGAGTATATAGGGGTGCACTCATCTGTTGCTTGATTTATAGAAGTGCTTCTGAAACCTTTTCATGTTAAGGACCCACAAATGTATATGGATTTGACCGTGCAGCCCACGGAAATGATTTGACCGTGCAGCCCATGGAAATGTTTTGACCGTGCAGCCCACGGAAATGTTTTGACCGTGCAGCCCATGGAAATGATTTGACCGTGCAGCCCATGGAAATGTTTTGACCGTGCAGCCCACGGAAATGTTTTGACCGTGCAGCCCATGGAAATGTTTTGACCGTGCAGCCCATGGAAACGTTTTGACCGTGCAGCCCACGGAAATGTTTTGACCGTGCAGCCCATGGAAATGTTTTGACCGTGCAGCCCACGGAAATGTTTTGACCGTGCAGCCCACGGAAATGTTTTGACCGTGCAGCCCACGGAAATGTTTTGACCGTGCAGCCCACGGAAATGTTTTGACCGTGCAGCCCACGGAAATGTTTTGTGCCAGAGACCCCTAAAAGAGATGAATTGTGTTTTCAAGATAAAAATAAATGTAAAAAAATAGCAGATGACACTTATGGATATATAAATATGGATTACGATTGAGATGTTGTTTTAACACATTTATCTGGGGACCCTCTGGGACCCCACCAAGTACCCCCGAGAGACCCCGGACCCCACATTGCAGGGAACCACTGGTTTATGCGGTACGGATCTTAGATGTAGACGTTCTATTTTTGATACGCAAAACCGGCGGCAACCAGGAATAAATCAGGCATAACAACAACTGTGCACCATGAAATGAAATATCTTATTGTAATTAACAAGCAGCAGAGTCGCAAATCACCAAGTTCCAGTGCGACGCCATAGACAATACGTTGTGATTATATTACTGGGATGTCTAGATTTGGATGTGATGATCTGCTATAAATACCTATATATGTTGTGTGTGTGTGTGTGTGTGTGTGTGTGTGTGTGTGTGTGTGTGTGTGTGTGTGTGTGTGTGTGTGTGTGTGGTCTTTACCGTACCTTTGTAGTTTAATGGTTTGGACTGTAATGTGGAATCATGCAGGGGTTCATACTGAAGCTCAAAGAATGCAAACTGCATCCATTACTAGAACGTCTGGTGGGAAATTTTTACCTGTATTCACCACGTAAACATTTCTGATTCATTTTCAGTTATCACACCAAAACATTACCCTTTTAAAGTTGCATGGTCCTATACCTCATTTTCTCCCTACCTGCTGCCTCTCTCTGCTGTCATAATTATCTCCAAATCCATGCCACCCCCCCCCCCCCCCCCCAACTCTCTATGAATTGTTTTTTTGTTTTCTCCAACACCTCTTCTCTCCCTGCCCAACACCCCCCCCCCCTCCCCCAGGCAAAGAGGAGAGATGGCATCATCATATCATATATTCCTCTAGCCTCTTACCCTACATACATCTTCATATCAGCGATTTCTATCTTTAGCTTACTTATAAATTCTCATCCTCAGACTCAGACACATACCTAATTACCTATATACGCTTACAACACAGAGATGCACACATTATAAGCTTAGTTAGTTTATGGGTAAACATCTGAGTAAAAAAACAAGGGGAAAAATCCATTATGCTCCTATTAGCCTAAGGGGGGTTTCTCTATAAAGGGCATTTTTAATCAGCGCAAACGGCGAAAATGCCCACCAACTGCAGGGGAAGGGGGGGAAAGTAATGGCAGCTATATTGTGCACACCCAAGGATGGCAGTAGAGCGCTACAGAGCCCTGGGCTATTAGCGACTGGCTCTGGGTGCAGATAATAGTGCTGGGGAAAGCAACCACCCACCCTCCAGCCTAATCTATTTTTACGTTGTGCTGTGAGCTTGTTTGTAGATCGGCTATTTTCTGCTGTCTCACAGAGCTTAAAGGGCCACTTCACCCCTTTTGCAACCAGATCTTATTTTAATTCTTTATCTGCTACTAGGGTGCAGCAGAGGCTAGGTAAGCCTTGCCGGGGCTATTTCCCCATATTTGGGTACTTTCATTTCCGGTTTCCCAGCTCTGAGACCGCCATTGTAAGGAGCGGCTAATGTTAGCAGTAGCTCACAATGTTTATCTTTCAAACGTTAACATGTCTGGTGCAATTGGAAATCACATCCAAACCTTGGATGCATGATGATCACCATGGACAGTGCCACATTTTTCAGAGATAACAGCCAAAGATCCTACTTTGAATGGGACCCTATGGGACGCACGCACACATATCCTGGTGCTGGGGTTAAGCAAGCCGTTACCTAGCAACCTGGCCAGTGTTAAAAGTAGATTTTCGGCGAAGCCATTTCATATTTGATATAAAGCTTTATGTACGAGATATCTTGTATTTAGCATACAACGGGCGTAGAGGGAAAGTACGAGACATCTCATACTTAACATAGAGTTCATGTTTGGGACACAAGAAACACTTTCCTGGGGGGTTTATGTGTGTAATATGTGTTTTTAGATATTTTAGTATTTCAAAGGTCTGGAGACTCATCAGTCTCACTTCCTTCCTGGACTACATGACTACATGAGAGAAACAGAGTCAGACAAACCCACAGGTCCCACAGACAATATGACTAGATGGGGCAGTGCACCAAAGCATTATGGCCATTGTAGTAATAGCAATACAGCCATACCCTAGTCAAACACACACAGACTTCATTATTTTTATGGCCATAGAGTGTACATTTCTAATTGTGCTACTGTTATCTACTACAAACGCTATTAACATTGAGTGACTGGAGTTTCTTCCAGCTGAAATGTCCCTAATCACACAGCCAGCTACTGTATACTGACTGGCGCCTGTATACCAGCTGCTACTGAAAGCTGGTACATGGCCTAGAACAACTCATCTGGTAAAACAAATCCTGTCCGAAGCGGTTCAGAGCCATCACGCCGGAGACGGTCAAGACACGAGACAGGCTGTGAGAAACGCCCTAGGCCTCTCATTCTAAGAATGCCGGCCAGAACGCCCTGAGTCATAATTAATTAATCCGATGACAGGTGTTGGAGGACCACCAACTTCTTAATGTATCAACATCAAAATGAGTCCAAATTAAAGCCATAATTTATGACTCCATAGTACGGCGGTGCCGCTTGTCGAAAATAACTGATCCTCAAGGTTGAGAATCTGTTATTTTTGTCGAGCAACAGTGTCGTGTGATGGAGTATAGCCTAAATTAAAGATGGCGTGCCACAATTTTTGTATTTTTCCAGTTTTTCATGTGTCTATGAGGTGACAGTACTTCATTAGACACCCTGGAGTCGTTTCTATGTGCAATGGTGTATTAACTTTGTATTTAGGGTTTCTTCCTGGAGGCTGAACCCTTGACAGTCAAACGGGCCAATGAAATAAACAGTAATATAGTGAGATCACATTATCAGCCCCTCCCCTAACCCCTCCCCCTTTATCATACAACTACAGCTTCAGTTCAGGTGGATCACCACCCATCACCACCCACCAGGCAAACCAGGCATACTTAATGAACTGGTGGGGGTGCCCACATAAAAACAACATTTTAATAAATACTGTACACTTTTTTGAAAACATTATACCTCTTTAATAACAATAAATAATCTTTGATCTTTAAGCTTAAATGTGACCTCATTTCTATAGAAACTGTTTAAGTGGAATAGATAGGAGGGTCCTGGGAGAATACACAATATTATGTTTTCAACGTGCAGTGTTTGATCCATTAACTGCTCCTGTGAGAACTCCTCCTCTGGGATATCATGCTATGACAGTAGAGATACAGACCACAAAAGAACCACACACACGCACACACGCACGCACACGTGCACACGCACACACGCACACATGCACAGATCCATCGACCCCTGCATGTACACAGAACAGACACCACATCACACTGAACCGAACATGTTCAATAATTCATTCACCACAAATGCAGTGGGACCTCAGACCACAGAGTGGGCATTGACGGCATATGAGATATGATATGATATGATATGACAAGTTGTGATCTATATGTGCCTTGCATGCAGACCTTACTTTTGGGGGGTGTTAACCCATTCTGAACGGGCACCCATTTTGGTGTCAGCATCACGTTATGCTTTAGCCATTTAAAAATAGCAGATCTACAAGCTCATATCGCGCCACCGAGTGGCGCGATACGAGCTTGTAGGTCTGCTATTTTTGAAAAAAATCGAAGAACGACTGACATTTTTAGAATCTGATCTCAGGTCAGAATGGGTTAACCTTGCACGTTTAGCGTGCATCATCAGCACTGTTTTGTAAGGCGTGTCTGCATACTAGGGAATCAAATCTGCAAAGGTAACAGTAGGGACAAACTGAATTTGAGGTACAGTAGATGTGTGTGTCAGATGCGTCCATGGATGCGTGTGTATCTGTTTATTGGTGTACAGTAGCATAGTGCGATCTCTCTCCATTTGTGTGTGCTTGCGTGAGCAGTCCCATCTCCCCGCTGAGCTGTAAACCATGTGCATCTTGTATATAGATGGTAGTTACCACTGTGTTGTGTGAGAGAGCTGGCTGCGCTGTGACAGGCAAATAATATGGCAATGACTATCAATCATGTTGATAGTAGAGGCAAACTAAAGCCCAATTTAAACTTCATCATAGGGCGCTGTCATCTGCAGAAAAATAGCCAACATACAAGCTCACAACACATAGTAATGCGACACGTTATGAACTTGTAGATCGGCTATTTTTGGCCATCGTATGACAGACTATAAATCAGGCTCAAGCAGTGAAAGCTAAATCTTGGCTATACAGCTCATGTATGTGTATAGCAGCTATAGTGCTTAACAGCAGTGATACTGGGTGTTAACCCACAGCAGTTCCATTAGAAAACAATGGGGAATCCATACTTCCAACAGCAATGTGTGAGAGAGAGAAGATCAATACAGTAAATCTGTCTGTCTCACTGTATTGACTTTAACCCATTCTGACCGGGCACCCATTTTGGTGTCGGCATCATGTTATGCTTTAGCTATTTTTGAAAAATAGCAGATCTACAAGCTCATATCGCGCCACCGAGTGGCGCGATACGAGCTTGTAGGTCTGCTATTTTTGAAAAATCGAAGAGCGACTGACATTTTTAGAATCTGATCTCAGGTCAGAATGGGTTCATCAGACCAGTGTGTGTGTCCAGTGGAAACCTCGTTATGAATCTGATCTCAGGTCAGAATGGGTTAAAACACCTATAGTAGTCTGCTGTCTGTACCACCCTCCCCTGTCTTTGTTACCGTCCCATCCTGTACAGTAGGCCGTATTCATATTCATAATCATAAGACATTGCACAACCGTACTGCAGAGTGGAGCAAGAAACACCTTAAAGCTACGCTGCATTTTGTATGACCAATCCCCAATTTTTGAGCGGTGCCTCCTCTCCAATACGCAGCTCTGTCTGTCTGTCTGGATGTTGCGGGGACCCCCCACATGGTATAGTAGCACTGCTTACTTCACACAGGTGTGATTCTTTATTCTTGAACACTTTGTGGAAATGGCACCAGGACATTCATTCAGGTCCTTTTCAAAGCAGGACTGATTGCTCATGATTTGACTGACTGTCCCTTGATTACGGTGCCAAATGGCCTCGGTGTACCCAGGCTTTGACCACCGAGGGCTTGGTATCTGAATATCAGATAGCTCAATCAGGGACTAGTGGCACGCTAATGTTGGCCTTGATTAAAGCCAAAGAAAAGAATGTGGCAATCAGCTGCCATGCATTATGCAGAGCAGAATGAGTCTACCTAGTGTTCAGCACATACCCCATGCCAATGATACCAGCTGAACACGTCTTTCTCACTGCCAGTTTCTGCTTGCAGTGACAAATGTCCCTGCATGAAAATTCATCATGCACTCACACACACCACACACTCACACACACACCACACACCACACCAGCGATTACTATGATCACCTCCTGGCTCCATGACCTAATTACAACACAAAGCACTCCCCTCTTTCATTCCGTGCAACAGAAAACCGGTGCCACATTCCTGACCTTTTCTCCCATCCAGCTAATCAAACGTTCACTCTGTGGCACAGGGAAAGCTATGGACTAATTACTGACAGCAAATTGGGAGTCTTCAATCTGACGGAAAGGAGGCTCAAAGAAAGTCTGATAATTGAGCCTGATAATTCACTCCTAATCAAAACGCCCTTCACACTGAGCTCACGGAGATGGCCTTGTCACTACCACTGAAGATATATATATTTTGTCTTTGTCTGAGAGTAGGCAACCTCATACAGAGGTATATGACAGAGAGCATTGTACACTGTTACAAATGAATAAAGTAACACTGAGGGTTTGACTGGGTACAGTAGCGTCTATAGATCTCCGTTAGATACCTGAATGTTGTGACTGCCGCTGAGCGTGTAATTCAATCAGCCTCTTCAGTCTTCACAGCAGCGTTAGAGCAGAGTGGCCTGCACTTGTCTCATTAACGTACTGGCGGGACTTTCCTTTGTTTCATTAAGTGTGTTTTCATCTATATAGGCCTATTTGAGGACGAGATGTCTGCGGAAGCACTGCACCATGTCAGATGTCTGGGGGGAGGGGGGGAGGGGGGGGACGAAGTGTCTGAGGCTAGCTCATTCTCTCCCTGTCTGAGTGAAGTGTCTGAGGCTAGCTCATTCTCTCCCTGTTTGAGTGAAGTGTCTGAGGCTAGCTCATTCTCTCCCTGTCTGAGTGAAGTGTCTGAGGCTAGCTCATTCTCTCCCTGTCTGAGTCAATGTTTACATACAGCATCCAGTCACCGAGCAAAAGGTATGAGAGTGATTAGCTAATCACTGTGGGACACGACGCCAGGAGATCATAAACCAAAGATTAAGACAGGAGTGAGGAGAGAGGAGTGACAAAGAGCTTACAAGAGAGAGAGAGAGAGAGAGAGCGAGACAGCCAGAGAGAGGATGTGTGATGTATTTGAAGCTCCTGAAGTGATGAATTTACCTCTACTCTGTTTTCTGCCACGTCTGCAATAGCATAACTGACAGGAGGAGTGGGCGAGATTCTGCCAATTAGCCACTCTCATGTTGACTGTGAGATTTGCAGCTCATGATTAAAGTTGATTAAAAGTCAGTGGTTCTCAAAGTGGGGTCCGGTAATCATGTCTCATCATGTTAGCATCACGGTCAGTATCATGTTACTATCATGTTAGTATGTCGGTGTCATGTCAGTATGGTGTCAGAATCATGTCAGTATCATGTTACTATCATGTTAGTATGTCGGTATCATGTCAGTATTGTGTCAGAATCATGTCAGTATCATGTTACTATCATGTTAGTATGTCGGTATCATGTCAGTATTGTGTCAGAATCATGTCAGTATCATGTTACTATCATGTTAGTATGTCGGTATCATGTCAGTATTGTGTCAGAATCATGTCAGTATCATGTCACTATCATGTTAGTATGTCGGTATCATGTCAGTATTGTGTCGGAATCATGTCAGTATCATGTCACTAAGCTATGAAATATATGAAAGAAAAACCCAAGGAGGTTTCCACAGGGGTCCTTCAGTCAATTCAGTATCAGAATCAGAAGCCTTTATTTGCCATACATGAACCATGTTAGGAATTTGTTTTTCGGTAGTAGGCTACAGTTACAGATTGCCGTTAGCAAAATTAGCAATCTGTTAATTTGTATAATTTATCAACATTATCATTATTTCATTAATTTAACACTTACAGGCCCTAGCTGTCAAACAAATCTACCCCTTAGATAGCATTTCTGTTGGCTTAGATAGCATTTGACACAGACTTATAGCATGTTATGTAGACAGCACTATAATTGTATTGTATATAGTCATAGCACGCCATAGTACATATGTATAGCATAGTAGTGAATATGTATAGTTTATTATGTATAGTGTATGTATAGTTTCATCATATAGATATCCCACTGTTACCTTCTTAGCTTACGCATGTTTCATGATAAATGCTTTTATGTGATGTATTCCCATGCTTTTGTTCTTGCTTAAATGTAAGTCGCTCTGGATTAAGAGCGTCTGCTAAATGCCTAAATTGTAAATTGTAAATTGTAAATTGTAAATTGTACTGTATGAAGTCAAAAAGAAAATATTGCAGAATACATCCAAGCCAGTCTCAAATCTCTTAATGATCAATAGCCATCGATGAGGTTTGCATGTTCCCCCGGAGTCCCCTAAGGTAGGCCAGCTCTGGCGCCTGATGGAGGGGAAAGGAACTGGTTTGAGTCCCCTAAGGTAGGCCAGCTCTGGCGCCTGATGGAGGGGAAAGGAACTGGTTTGAATTACGTGTTCCTTCCATGCGTTACTTCCAACCAGGGAACCTCCCCCTGTCAGGTGAAAAGAAGCTTGGACTTGGGACTCCTCGGGCCCTAGCATAATATGCATATGCAGAATCCATCATGGCCCATAGCACTTACCCCACCCCCTTAGATAGCATTTCTGTAGACTTAGATAGCATTTGATACAGACTTATAGCATGTTATGTAGACAGCACTATAATTGCATTGTATGTAGTCATAGCACGTCATAGTACATATGTATAGCATAGTAGTAAATATGTATAGTTTATATGTATAGCTTCATTATATAGATATTCCACTGTTTCTTTCTTAGCTTACGCATGTTTCATGATGAATGTTTTTATGTGATGTATTCCCATGCTTTTTTGTTCTTGCTTAATGTAAGTCGCTCTGGATTAAGAGCGTCTGCTAAATGCCTACATTGTAAATTGTAAATTGCCCTAGCGGATGCCCTAGCGGATGCCAGCACTAACCACAATCTGTGAATTACGCATAATTCTGCAGCTTCCACTACCCCTAAACGATGCAGCCACTATACCCACAATACATTGTGCCGACTCCTATATTTGCGGGTGGAGGTGTGCCCGTGGGCGTGCTTTCCTTCAAATTGCTATCTTGCCCACACAGGTTTAGGACAGCGGAAAGCACCTCCTCAGACCACCCACTATGCAAATTCTGTTTGATAGAATGCACTCCTGTAATGGATATGTTGGGAGACAATTGACACTGGGTGAAAAATATTAGCCTGGCTAATAAGCCAGACTCATATCACACTGTTGTGTGGTATATTGCCAACGGCAGATTCTGGCTTATTAGCCATGCAGGCTATAAAAAATATTGGTTACAAAAAAACCCAATTATGAGACGATCGGCTATTGTGAGTTAGCTTTGAAAGCCTGAAGTTGGATGGAAGGCTTTCTCAAAAAGCAAGGTCCTTGGCCTGAATAATGTTGAACACCCTAAAAAGTGTGCACAAGAAGACTCACTGGGGAAACCGACGCACGCACAAACACACACACACACACACACACACACACACACACACACACACACACACACACACACACAAACTGTCAGGGTTGACGTCACGACTACCTAGTTGTTACGTCATCTACCTAGTCGTTACGTCATCCCCACTCTTTATAAGGCATCTTGCCAGAACCATTCTCTGTCGGAGCATTATAAACTTCAAACAAGTCAGTATGAGAATATAAAACTAAGTTTATCTTTATTCTTTAACTTGTCCATCTTTAAATCCGAGACCTAATCTACTCGGCGAATCTTTAGTCAAGACTTTACTCTGCAAGGAGTTACATTCTCAACCCTTACAGTATAATCCGACCAAGATTTGGTCGCAGCGGTTGACCATGACTTCAGATTCGCCCAAAGAAGGATTTTCCCAAACCGGTGGCACTTCGCCTCCGGGAGGGGGCAAAGATGACTTGCTCCGCCCAGATGCCACCCCTCCCCTGGGCGAGGTCAAAATGTAACCCCTGCTCGATGTGATGTACGACAACCGCCTAAGGACCCCGGCCCCGAATTCTTCTACCCACCCAGGGCTACCTCAGCCTTCTTTCTACGCACCCAGGGCTACCTCAGCCTTCTACCCACCCCTGGCTACCTCAGCCTTCTACCCACCCAGGGCTACCTCAGCCTTCTACCCACCCAGGGCTACCTCAGCCTTCTACCCACCCAGGGCTACCTCAGCCTTCTACCCACCCAGGGCTACCTCAGCCTTCTACCCACCCAGGGCTACCTCAGCCTTCTACCCACCCAGGGCTACCTCAGCCTTCTACCCACCCAGGGCTACCTCAGCCTTCTACCCACCCAGGGCTACCTCAGCCTTCTACCCACCCAGGGCTACCTCAGCCTTCTACCCACCCAGGGCTACCTCAGCCTTCTACCCACCCAGGGCTACCTCAGCCTTCTACCCACCCAGGGCTACCTCAGCCTTCTACCCACCCAGGGCTACCTCAGCCTTCTACCCACCCAGGGCTACCTCAGCCTTCTTTCTACCCACCCAGGGCTACCTCAGCCTTCTACCCACCCAGGGCTACCTCAGCCTTCTACCCACCCAGGGCTACCTCAGCCTTCTACCCACCCAGGGCTACCTCAGCCTATACTACCCACCCAGGGCTACCTCAGCCTTCTACCCACCCAGGGCTACCTCAGCCTATACTACCCACCCAGGGCTACCTCAGCCTTCTACCCACCCAGGGCTACCTCAGCCTATACTACCCACCCAGAACCCTAACCCCATCCCAGCCTACCTCCTCCTCAACCGCAGCGCCTCAGCCTACCTCCACCACTCCACTCTGTCAAATCCGTAAGTTGCTGGCTTTGCGCCGTAAACGCAGATCACTGGATTGTCTTGTGGATCTTTTGCTTAAGCCCGATGGCGTTCCTCGAGCACAATGGTTACGCGTGGACGCGTTCCTCTAGGGGGGGAGGGGGGGGGGGGTACTGTCAGGGTTTACGTCACGACTACCTAGTTGTTATGTCATCTACCTAGTCGTTACGTCATCCCCACCCTTTATAAGGCATTTGCCAGAACCATTCTCTGTTGGATTATAAACTTCAATCAAGTCTGTGTGAGAATATAAAACTACGCTTATCTTTAACTTGTCCAACTTTAAATCCGAGACCTAATAATCTACTCGGCAAATCTTTAGTCAAGACTTTACTCTGCAAGGAGTTACATCTGGTCATCACTTCCGCTCTTGTGTGACGGCCCCTGTACCTTTAAGGAGTCTGCGTGCTGTTCTGTGTCAGGCATGCTTAACCCAATCCCTTTGCAGTGCCGGGTTGGGAGGGCGGAGCTTGCAATCTGCAGAAGGGGAGACACCTGGCCAGTGTCCTCCCCAAACACTATTAAAGGGGAGACACCTGGCCAGTGTCCTCCCCAAACACTATTAAAGCACCTGCTCTGGTCTCCCCATTCCTCCTCAGGCAGGCTGCAGGGCAGCCACACCAGGGCAACTGTAGCTTTGGTTACCTTTTGTTAAGTGGGCAGTGTTCCCTGCCAGCTTAATTTGGAACGTTACAATGACTTGTTTGATTACATTTATTAATTGATTATTGAAATAAACACATTTTTCTGCTTAAAACTCTGTCTGGTCTCCCCTCTTTGTTAAGGCCCAAGAGCCAGCCTTAACACAGAACATTATCCACCCTTACACAAACAGACACCTCCTGCAGAGCCAAAAGGGCTTCATGTCCTCAACAACAGTGAAAAGCAGCCGTTGGTTACTTTGTACGTTAAGTGCTATGGTAACTACGACACAAAGGCCTTTTGCCAGAACTAATGCAAAACACTCACTGTCCATTCTATGTCTACAGGTCATTACAGCACTGTCCATTACAGCACTGTCCACTGTCCATTCTATGTCTACAGGTCATTACAGCACTGTCCAGGGTAAGCTGTAACATTTCATTAGAGCGACATTATTATTACCACCCACCCAGGCATATTGTGTGGCTGAGAGAATTCCACAAACTCCTAACTTAACTGAATATTATATTTGGAGTTGTGGGCAATGGGTAGCAGGACCTTGAAAATGAACCAATTAGCTTGTTGTTGTGTGTTTTTGTGGAATCCTTCCACCCGCCTGGAAGGTCTGCGAAGGATTGTTGTTGAATAAACAGCCTGGCTCCACTGTGACTTCCCCCAACACACTGGCAGTGATTCCAGCCATATAATGGGCAACTTCTTGGCCGTATTATCACAACATGAAGCCGCTGATGCATTCAGTGATTACACAAGCAAATGGGTAGTGGGGGGGGGAGAAAAATCAACAAACTGGAGAAAATGAGTATGTGGGAGCAGAAATGAGAGGGTTGTATATTGAATCTAATAAGGTGGTAATATTCTGCTGAGTTAGTCAAGTGTGGGATGGGAGTGTCCGGGTGGTGGGGGGTGTTCAGGGGGAGAGCAGGAAGAAGAGTCTGTAATAGTCCTATTGTACTTCAGTGATGCTGTGTGATGCCTGTTTAGTATGGTCAAGCCAAGCTTATACAAATCAGATCGCCTTCCACCCAACCAATAATGGGGTGCAGAGTGCAGGCCCGGAGTGGAACTCCAAATCAGGCCGGGAGTTATACGCCCTGGCAGGCCACACTGCGCGCGCGCATATAATGGCCTGTTGTGTCACTGGACTGGACCCAAAAAGCCCCATAGCTCCATAGAGGCCCATGTATTTTGGCCCAACTTCACCTAGACTGTATTACCTTAATAAACATGGTCATGAATACTTTCTGCTTCCAGTCACTAGTTTAAAGTCTCATTTCTAATTTCATAATATTCTTTTTGGAAAATTATGGTCCCATTAATTAAAATAATGACCATAAAGTCGCGTATGTTCTGAGGGGCGTGGCTACCGTTACAGTCTATGATCGGGATTCCCCTCCCACTCAAGAGTCTACTCCTCCCACTCGAGTCAAAATAAAAACCAACGGAGAAGAAGGGGGGAAGTCCCGCCTCGTTGTCTGGGCAGCCAATGGCCAGCTGGACCCAAACGGAGCCAGCCAATGGCCAGCTGGTACCAAACGGATCTAGAAAGATGGCGACTTACAGTGCAGGAATAACAGGCTTCATTTTACGTCCATGTTAAACCCGGGGAACGCTTTGTCCATATTTTTTACAGTCTATGTGCCACGCCCACTACACACATCTGTCACGGATTGGTCAGCTACCGCTATCACAGCTATCCCCCTTTTGATCCTTTGAGCCTCATAAAGGCTGGGTAAGAGATTAATGGATATATTTACAGTAGTTATGTGTAATTTG
The DNA here is from genome assembly GCF_964188405.1 of Protomyctophum parallelum. Taxonomy (NCBI): domain Eukaryota; kingdom Metazoa; phylum Chordata; class Actinopteri; order Myctophiformes; family Myctophidae; genus Protomyctophum; species Protomyctophum parallelum. The sequence goes on along the minus strand of NC_139708.1, from coordinate 2,157,573 downwards.
CACACATACTTCTGTCTCTCTGCTAGAACACAATAGGGGCGGGATGTTATGCAGTGTAAATCTGCTTTATAGTCAGAGCACGCAGCACAGCTACAGTATATAGACCTTAATAATGACATCTGTGAATAGAGCCTGCGAGTCATGATATCAGAAAAGCTCACGTTAATATTCCATTCAGACATGAGGGGGGAAAGAGGAAATTATTCCCCCCCTTAACCCATTCTGATCTGAGATCAGATTCACAATAGGTTTCCACTGGACACACACTGGTCTGATTAACCCATTCTGACCTGAGATCAGATTCTAAAAATGTCAGTCGTTCTTCGATTTAAAAAAAAATAGCAGACCTACAAGCTCGTATCGCGCCACTCGGTGGCGCGATATGAGCTTGTAGATCTGCTATTTTTCAATAGCTAAAGCATAACATGATGCCGACACCAAAATGGGTGCCCGGTCAGAATGGGTTAAGGAGGCACTTCCTTCGCTAATCGTTAACATAAATATTTCCGTTTTGCCAGCTTAAGAAATAGCAATGTGCAGCACCATCACTCCACCCCCCTGGGGTATATCATTGTTGCCTATGTTGCATGTTTGCCTGGGGTAAAAGGGCAGGAATGCATTTGAATTAAGCTCCAACCGTCCTCTAAGCATGTATTTTAATAATAAGCAAAGGAAGGTGACACATTTTAAAAACTGCTCCTACCCACAGAATTAATTTATGTGCAATGGGCCCTCTTCCGGAAAATGTTAATTTGTAACGTAATGTATTATTAAGATGACATTTCAATTGATACCACTGCAGCTCTTGATAATGCTACTACTGTATTTGCAAATATTTCATCTTAATGTCCTCTATATAGTGGATGTTAATCCATTCTGAACGGGCACCCATTTTGGTGTCAGCATCATGTCATGCTTTAGCTATTTAAAAATAGCAGATCTACAAGCTCATATCGCGCCACCGAGTGGCGCGATACGAGCTTGTAGGTCTGCTATTTTTGAAAAATCGAAGAGCGACTGACATTTTTAGAATCTGATCTCAGGTCAGAATGGGTTCGTCAGACCAGTGTGTGTCCGGCGGAAACCTCGTATGAATCTGATCTCGGGTCAGAATGGGTTAAGCAAATCAACACATCATCATCTGCTATTAGGTTTTAAGATTCTGACTTTATGCTAGTGTACAGCCACACATTAGTTTCACCAGGACACACAGTAATAATAAGCATGCCAGCAGCACCACCTCATCCCTAGGCTGAGTCTCACTGCTCATTTTAATAGCCTTGTTCAGGGCTGTCTCTGTAAGACCAACACTGATTCAATGCAAGTGCAGCTATCGATCCAGAACAGACCAAGTAGGAAAAACATGTCTGACAAGTGAGAAGCAACCCTGCTGCCCTTCTCCTTCTCAAGAGCACAGCCTGTGCATTGGGTGGTGGGGTAGGGCTGGGGGTCTGCAGCCTGTGCATTGGGTGGTGGGGTAGGGCTGGGGGTCTGCAGCCTGTGCATTGGGTGGTGGGGTAGGGCTGGGGGTCTGCAGCCTGTGCATTGGGTGGTAGGGTATAGGGCTGGGGGTCTGCAGCCTGTGCATTGGGTGGTGGGGTAGGGCTGGGGGTCTGCAGCCTGTGCATTGGGTGGTAGGGTAGGGCTGGGGGTCTGCAGCCTGTGCATTGGGTGGTGGGGTAGGGCTGGGGGTCTGCAGTCTGTGCATTGGGTGGTAGGGTAGGGCTGGGGGTCTGCAGCCTGTGCATTGGGTGGTGGGGTAGGGCTGGGGGTCTGCAGCCTGTGCATTGGGTGGTAGGGGGTAGGGCTGGGGGTCTGCAGCCTGTGCATTGGGTGGTGGGGTAGGGTAGGGCTGGGGGTCTGCAGCCTGTGCATTGGGTGGTGGGGTAGGGCTGGGGGTCTGCAGCCTGTGCATTGGGTGGTGGGGTAGGGCTGGGGGTCTGCAGTCTGTGCATTGGGTGGTGGGGTAGGGCTGGGGGTCTGCAGCCTGTGCATTGGGTGGTGGGGTAGGGCTGGGGGTCTGCAGCCTGTGCATTGGGTGGTGGGGTAGGGCTGGGGGTCTGCAGCCTGTGCATTGGGTGGTGGGGTAGGGCTGGGGGTCTGCAGCCTGTGCATTGGGTGGTGGGGTAGGGCTGGGGGTCTGCAGCCTGTGCATTGGGTGGTGTGGTAGGGCTGGGGTCTGCAGCCTGTGCATTGGGTGGTGGGGTAGGGCTGGGGGTCTGCAGCCTGTGCATTGGGTGGTGGGGTAGGGCTGGGGGTCTGCAGCCTGTGCATTGGGTGGTAGGGTATAGGGCTGGGGGTCTGTGGTTTAGAGACCCCGTCCGTATTATACCTATTCATTACATTGCCTTGATTGGCTGAAGCACTTGACTCTGCCATTTTTTAAACATGATGGGAATGATTGAAGTGGGTCCTCTAGCATCTGAAAACGATAGGACTGTTAACCATGCTTGTCATTGATCTATGCAGTGTCCCTCTCTCACTCTCTCTTTGACTTCACTTTTACCCATGTCCCCAAAGACTGGCTGTTCTTTCCTACCACAGACCTACTTTGGGAGGTTTGGGAGGTAGCTTTGGGATAACCTGAATTTCCCCTTGGGGATCAATAAAGTATCTATCTACTGTATCATTCACATCGTATAACTGTGTACATTGACACTACCTCATCCAACCCACTATGACTAATCACTCCTATTCAGCCCAATGCATGATTTTGTGTGTGTGTGTGTGTGTGTGTGTGTGTGTGTGTGTGTGTGTGTGTGTGTGTGTGTGTGTGTGTGTGTGTGTGTGTGTGTGTGTGTGTGTGTGTGTGTGTGTGTGTGTGTGTGTGTGTGTGTGCGTGTGTGTGTGTGCATGCATGCGTGTATAACGTGTTTGTTTGCATGCGTGTCCTCTTTAAGGAAGAGGGACACAAATTAATACCAGGCACTGTCAGAGTGCGCACCACTGAGCAGATGCCTTGACTCTACTTTCAGCCACACACACATGATACAGTAGCCAGTATACTGTACAGTATTCAGGTGCAGAGAGGCGTGCTCATTGCAAAGAGTATATTACTTAGTCTTAGGACCTAGCAGAGCGAAAGGATGCCTTCTTTAAAGTGCAAAGGGTTTAGTGTTTGCTCTTTAAGCCGGGATGGTTCTTCTACCTCATGTGATCATGGATTATTCTAAGTAGGCCAGAGTGCTCAGTGGCCGTGCAGTTCTCGTATAATCAATTAATAGCCAATCGGAACAATGATGATTGTTCACACGACCAAAGCTAATATATTTTATTATTATTGAGGGGGTGATAAGAAGGACAGTGAGGATGATGAATTTACAATAATTTGTCAGCTATTCTAGGGATAATGTAGATCATGTGTCATAAAGGAAATGTCCCTTTTGAGAATCCCATTGAATTTATAATGCTCTGCAATCAAGGGGCGGTCCGGCTCCCATTGTGTTAAGGGTCAGTGGTTCTGATGTCACGTGGTGCTCAGTGGCGTTTTGAGGGGCAGGTGCTCAAGTGAGAAAAGGGCACCTTGTGTGGCGGGTGGAACTGCCGGCTGCCATAATAGTGTGTGAGATTTATAGATTTTGGGTCATAAATAATATATTAGCAGCTTATATCCCATTCTGAACGGGCACCCATTTTGGTGTTGGCATCATGTTATGCTTTAGCTATTGAAAAATAGCAGATCTACAAGCTCATATCGCGCCACCGAGTGGCGCGATACGAGCTTGTAGGTCTGCTATTTTTGAACAATCGAAGAACGACTGACATTTTTTTTTTATCTGATCTCAGGTCAGAATGGGTCAATCAGACCAGTGTGTGTCCAGCGGAAACCTCGTATGAATCTGATCACAGGTCAGAATGGGTTAATACAGAATTGGTCGATGTCCATGTGCCACATACTGTACACTCTACACACAACAAAAGTAAAATGATCAAAACTATATCTGCCCCTGGTGGTGCTTCCACCTGGCAACAGCCTGACAGGAAGTTCCGTATCCAGCTGCACATGGTCGGGGCCAGGTCGGGGACATGGTCGGGGCCAGGTCCAGATGCCTGGGCCAGGTCCAGATGCCTGGGCCAAAAACAGCATTTATTTTGCACACAGCTGTTACTCTCCGCCAGGATAAAAAAAGGCAGTCTGAAACATGGCAGATAACGTGCAACAAATCAAGTCCCTCACAACCTCTCATAGCATTTACTGACGATTGAAGTGAGGGCAACAGTCATTTATTTAGGTGCAGTACTTAGTTCAGACTAGTCATTGGTCCGACAACGACGACCTACCTCAAACCCTAACATAACCATAACCAGAAACTTCTGCAAGCGCGGAGCGGCACATGTTCGCCCACCTTAATCCGGTCATTTTCCACATGTCAGACTATTGACATGTCGGAAAAGCGTACGCACTCCATTTCTTAAATATATTTTTGGGCCTTTATTTGATAGTGGGGGGAGAGAGATGGCGAGTTACACGCAGCAAAGGACGTCAGGATCGGGACTCAAACCTGTGACATGCTGTCAGGCTGGATTAGCAGCCTATAGCTGCGTCTAGTCTACGCCAGCCGTCCGGACCAGGACCAGGTGAGGGCTACGGCTAGGCGATCTTGAAGCCAGCAGGAATAGCCTGCTGTGTGTGTGTGTGTGTGTGTGTGTGTGTGTGTGTGTGTGCGTGTGTGCGTGTGTGCGTGTGTGCGTGTGTGTGTGTGTGTGTGTGTGTGTGTGTGTGTGTGTGTGTGTGTGTGTGTAACCAAGTGGAAATGGTATTCAGCTCACCGGGGAAGGCGGTAGAGAGGCTCTCCTCGCAGCTGGTTGTCTCTCTGAAGTACATTATTGATCGTACAGTAAGCCCACCATATACTCCTCATGTTATTACTGGCCACTCTATTCGTGTGCTCGCTTGGACTGTTTGATGGATCTTTGGAGATTTTGTATTATCCACCATATTTCCAACTTTATCATGCACAGGAATGTGTGCATACATCGCCGTTAATCCATGGTTTCTGTACTTTCTACTGTTGCATAGAATATAATTTGTCAGACCAGCATTTGAACCTGCCTCACATTGACTTGTTATTGTTTCAGGCTGCCTATCAGGGTTAAGGACAGCATTCAGAGGCACACGGGTCACTGTGTGCCTTTGTTGTCTTGTGTTGTGTATTGTATTGTATTGTATTGTATTGTATTGTATCTGTATGCTGCAGGGCGGGTCCTTGGGGTCCAAGACAAATTTCTCCCTTGGGAGACTAAATAAAGAAACCTTGACTTGACCTTGATTCAAAGTAAAAGGGCGACAGAAAAGAACAGGGTGGCGGGCAGCGTCCTTTGAGTTCAATGGAGAAGTAACGCCATGTTATATTCGGTTCCACTTCCTTAACAGGAGTAGCTGAATATAGAAGCAATCACTGCTTTGCCAAACGGTGGATGGAGCCTTGTAACCATCCTGGAATGGGGTGAAGCAGTGATGGATGGAGGGCCCGGTCACCCCGGGTGCTTCTTGTAAAGTTTCGATAATATTTCAGGGGCACTTCCGTCAGTTTAGCTCTTTAGTCAAACACAACAGTAGAATGTGTGTGCTGCTATTCTTTCCGGTTCACTTAATGCTAATACCGTGTCTGCTTGCGGGGGGGGGGGGGGGGGATGTACAGTACGCAACAGTATAACAACCACTGCAGTAAACTCCCAAGGCACATTATAGCATCAACTACGTCAGGTCCAAGGAACAAAAGAACTTGATCGTATGCACATTCCATTGTTTACACCAAGAGTTGCTGTCGATCATGAGCCATAACCCTCCCTCCCCCTGGATTCTTTGTCCTGTCCACACCAGGGTTCTCCCTGGTGGCTCGATTGCTGAGTCTGTGATCACTGATTCCCTCAGACGTCTATGTTTCTGTGAAGCAGATTATTCAGTGTTCCCTGGTTTGGAAATGGATAGTGTGTATGTGGTGATGATACCTCTGATGAATAGAATAGATCCGAGCAGAGCGATTGCTGATCTAATGTCCAGAAGGGTTTGCCTGTGCAGAAAAACTAACAATTAAAAGTACGATTACCCGACAACTTTAAAGTAGTTCGGGGGCTCGCAACACATCAGCCATCTCTTCTTGGAATCCAGTGATATCAGCCAACGCAATAACTTAATATAATTATTAAATTAAAGTGCTGATCAAATCCTATTTTCAAATTGTCTTTGTGAATGCTAAATGCTAAATAAATTGCTTCTGGAAATTTGATGAATGCCCATGTGATAATATTTACTTGGCTGTCCTTTAGCCAATAAGCCTTTAGCATAATTCTTTGAAGTGAGCATATAACGTGCATATCAGGGAAATGTTTTCATAAAAATGGTGCCCCGGATTTTCAAGTCCCCTGCATACAATTAACAGTCTGTAGCTGTAACTATATTTCTTTCAGATGTGTGTGTGTGTGTGTGTGTGTGTGTGTGTGTGTGTGTGTGTGTGTGTGTGTGTGTGTGTGTGGCCCGGCCTCTACCCCGCCGTGTCCGCGTGTATTTTGCAGACTTGAGGGAATCCCAGTGGCTTTGCATCAGAGAGAGCTTAATGCAACGTAAGCTCCTGTTCCTGCTCCCGGAGTATCTTGTTATCTCCCCGCCTGCATGCAGTGTCTTGGTCAAAGGACCTCTCTACTAGTCTCTACCTTCCCCACCGTGGGTCTGCACTCTGCACAGAGCAGCCCTGCCCAACCTGCTTGATATGCAGTAGTGTTGGGTGACTGCTGGGCTCTCGCACCTCCCTGACTAGAGTCTTTAAGGCTTGGTGCAGTCAGAGAGAAAGCGCCTCTCTCATCAATGACCCTACTGAGTGGCTGTGACAGAACCTACCGCGCGGAGAACACATCCATATTTTTGTCCCTCAACCCCAAAATGAGAGCGGCCTTCGTTTTGCTAGCTTTCGACACAGGAGGCTAAATTGCTTTGTCCACACACACAAATGCAAGCACGGACACGCACGCACGCACGCACGCACGCACGCACGCACGCACGCACGCACGCACGCACGCACGCGCGCACACACACACACACACACACACACACACACACACACACACACACACACACACACACACACACACACACACACACAGACACAGACACACACACACACAGAGAGAGAGACCGAAAAAAGAAGAAGAGAGAAAGGAGAAGGAGCAGGAGGTACTCATAAAATGTTTTAGTGCCAATTAGAACCAAAATTGGTTCTTCAGTGTGATACCATAGATTAGAAGAACCACTTTTGGTTCTAGAAAGAATCTTTCAGACTGGGTTCTTTAAATAACCACGTATTTGTTCCCAGAAAAAACCTGTAACCACTTAAACCCTGTAGATCAGCTGTTTTTAAAAACCTGTAACCACTTAAACCCTGTAGATCAGCTGTTTTTAAAAACCTGTAACCACTTAAACCCTGTAGATCAGCTGTTTTTAAAAACCTGTAACCACTTAAACCCTGTAGATCAGCTGTTTTTAAAAACCTGTAACCACTTAAACCCTGTAGATCAGCTGTTTACTTAAACCCTGTAGATCAGCTGTTAACCACTTAAACCCTGTAGATCAGCTGTTTACTTAAACCCTGTAGATCAGCTGTTAACCACTTAAACCCTGTAGATCAGCTGTTTACTTAAACCCTGTAGATCAGCTGTTTACTTAAACCCTGTAGATCAGCTGTTTTTGGCAAATGTTCTTTGTATCCCCAAAATTGGCATGCTAAGGTTAAAAATGGGGTTAAAGGGGCACCATACATGAGAGAGAGAGAGAGAGAGAGAGAGAGAGAGAGAGAGAGAGAGAGAGAGAGAGGACACTTCTCAGCTGAGATTTACTTCTGTCTCGTATCATCATTTCCTTCATTCTATGTCAAACAGTGTTAATGCTCTCATTGACTGCAGATGTGTGATAGGCCTTATTACCTTATTATACGCATATACAGTACCATGAGTCTGCTAACAAATACATTCCCTTACACACAGAGAGAGAGCAATATTTTGCTTGCTGTCGAAAATCTGTATTCAGGATAAACTCTGGCATGGAATCCAGCTCCTGTCAAAGGAAATGAAGACAGTTTCTTTTGGGAGTGTGGTCAAAGTGTTGTCAAAGTGATGAGATACATTTAACACGTTGGCGACGACAATGTGTGTGTGTGTGGTGACGGGGGGGGGGGGGGGATGCATACGGCAGCCATGAGGCCAAAGCGCTCAGTCTCTGCTTTAGAGGGAGGCTTTTGTTTTCAGGGGAGGAAAAAGGAGCTTTCAGCACGACGACGGACATATTTATATTCCAATCTTCTACATTGAAACCCACATCGCGGGTCTCATAAAAGATTCATCGTGCAAGGGGAAAGCAAGGTCGTATGGAAAAGCGGGTCGGGGGAGGCACTCACACAGTTTAATGCAAAAATAAATCCTGATGGGCACGAAAACGAAAATGCTGTGTGATGGCCACGGCATCGGTTACCAGGGGTTACTGGCAGTTACTGCCCATAAAGGGTGAAAGGACATGTCCACACTTGTCGCCACTCTGACTGGCACCTGTCACTCTCATTCTGTGCTGTATGTCAGTGGTTCTCAAAGTGGGGTCTGGGGGGGAGGGTCAACTGGGTCTCCAGTTTAACCCATTCTGACCTGAGATCAGATTCATACGAGGTTTCCACTGGGCACACACTGGTCTGATTAACCCCATTCTGACCTGAGATCAGATTCTAAAAATGTCAGTCGTTCTTCGATTTTTCAAAAAATAGCAGACCTACAAGCTCGTATCGCACCACTCGGTGGCGCGATATGAGCTTGTAGATCTGCTATTTTTCAATAGCTAAAGCATAACATGATGCTGACACCAAAATGGGTGCCCAGTCAGAACAGGTGGCAAATTTGGAATTTTCTATTACCTATCCATTTCTAGGAAAAACAGATCAGATCTAAAAGCTCACTAAGCTTGTAGATCTGCTAATTTCAGCAAAGACTAAACAAAAAACTCACTACTAGTATAGAGCCCTGAGAGACTCTGGTCAACTGTGGAATGCACTTCCCATTGCAGTCAGAACTGCAGCATCACTCCCAATCTTCCGCCGTAGCCTGAAAACCCACCTTTTTAGACTCCATCATGGCCCATAGCACTTACCCTAACCCCTTAGATAGCATTTCTGTAGACTTAGATAGCATCTGATACAGACTTATAGCATGTTATGTAGACAGCACTATAATTGCATTGTATGTAGTCATAGCACGCCATAGTACATAATGTATAGCATAGTAGTATATATATAGTTTATATGTATAGTCTCATAATATAGATATTCCACTGTTACTTTCTTAGCTTACGCATGTTTCATGATAAATGTTTTTATGTGATGTATTCCCATGCTTTTGTTCTTGATTATTGTAAGTCGCTCTGGATTAAGAGTGTCTGCTAAATGCCTAAATTGTAATTGTAACCAAAGTGGTTTAAGTGGTTCTGTTACCCTGAACTCCGACGGGATCCACTGCCATGGTTGAGAATGATGTTAGTGAACTGGACGAGCACGAGAGAATGCATTCCCGTGCGTTAACTCCCGCTACAATAGACAAACACTATACCTGCAGAAATATAAACATAAAGCAATCAAACTGTGAACAAAGTGTGAACTTCCTTCCTCCAAAAGGTTGTCACAGATTTGTGTATGCAATGAATGGACACTTCTAAAACATATCGGTAATCTTTTGATTTCTTCCTCACATTCCACAATAAGAGCCCAAATTGATAGATTGAAGATGTTCTTCTTTTCCATGTTTCTTGGCAACCAACATGACAACTTCAATATCTCCCGTGAGGTGGGATTGCCATGACAGAGGCAGGCTAAGGTGCTATTTACACGAGGAAGGTGTTCATAAAAAACGGCAAAATAAAGTACCGTTTAGCGCTGTCATTTAGACGAGAACGGTGTTCTCAGGAGGTGAAAACGCATCGAAGTGAAACCGCCTCCCAGAGTGGAAATCATTCAGAACACCGTTTCCTATGGTCTCTATATAAACAGGCAAAACGGTGAATCCGCAAAACTTATGACATCATGGCTCATGTTGGCTCACAGCGCATATGTTTATTACATTGATGCAGAGCCATATCATTATGATATAATGGAGTTCCTGAACAAGCCTCCCTCCTCGCCTACAAAGTGCTGCTCATCAGCGTTGTTGAATGTAAAACCATGATGTAAATAAAAAGCCTTGTGATAGACGGCAGCCGCGGCAGCAGCGTTTATGTAGCCTAATGTATTATAAAATATATACCATCCCGTGGCGCGCCCAGAGCCGTGTTGCGCAGGCTTGCGTGAAGGTTTCTTCTTCTTGTACGTGGGTGACCTGTCTATTTGGCAGCCCGGTATCGCCACCTAGCGACAGTATAGCATAATAGCACATCATATCATAACATGTGCGTTCTTGTGTAAAGGGTAAGAAAAAATGAGAACGCAACGGGACTTTGACGTGTTATATGGAGATGGTCGCCGTCTAAAAGAGGCCTAAGTGATATTCTTCCCAGTCAAGATGACCCTTTCATGCAATGCCGACTAATGCATAACTGCAGTTATCCAGCACAAACAGCAGTTTTTCATGAATGAAAAACGTGTCCTCTCACAAGTCTCACAAAAGCAGTGCATACAGTATACGGTAGCTACTCTAGCCTACAAGATCAGGAGATCTATACATCTATTTTTAAGAATTTTAAGAATTTTGCTTATAATAATAATGTGCAAAATTTGGATGCCAGCTTTAGATGCTTTAGCACAACCTTGCAAGGCCATCAAATGGCAGAGAGAAAATGAAAGAAGACTCAAATATTGCAGTAAGAGTGATGACATTTAGAAGCAAAGGCTGCTGAAGGAACGCGAAAACGTGGAAACTTGTGGGCGAATCGACAATTTTCTGCACTGCAGGGTTGCCTAATGGCTACCCAGGGCTGTGTAAGGCTGGATGTGGTTTGTTAGAGGCCCCTCAACATGCACTTAAAAGAGTCCTGCTGTGCGACCCCTGCGACCATGAGGCCAATTTGGTTTGAAAAACGTGTCATGGAGTGAGCAGTTAGCGACAGACGGACGGATGGACGGACAGAAGCATAATCACCACCAGGCCAAGATAAAAAATACTCCAGCTAAAATATATAAAACACAAGTAACTAGTGTAACTAGTACAACAAAATCCACTTAGTTAATGGTCTGAACTGATGATGAGGAACGAATCACTTAAACTCATACTTCATTGAGCGGGGGGGTCCCCCAGAGGTTTGTACTTGGTCCCATTGCTGTTATGCTTTATCTATTGAAAAATAGCAGATCTACAAGCTCATATCGCGCCACCGAGTGGCGCGATACGAGCTTGTAGGTCTGCTATTTTTTGAAAAATCGAAGAACGACTGACATTTTTAGAATCTGATCTCTGGTCAGAATGGGTAAATCAGACCAGTGTGTGTCCAGTGGAAACCTCGTATGAATCTGATCTCAGGTCAGAATGGGTTAGTAGATGGTATACGCTTTTATTTTCAAAAACGTACGGCATACTACGTATAACGGTAGACTAGACGACTGCTTGGTCCCTCCTTTTCCTTCTACACAAAATGTTACCGAAAACAGCCGATCTACAAGCTCACAATGCATCATAATTCACATTGTTGTGAGCTTGTAGAGCTGTTATCTTGTTATGTTCACCTGTCATGACATGCCCAACCAGAATAGCTGGATGCTAGGGTTGGGTTCTTGGTGTTAAGGGCCCCTCACTGCCTCAGGATATGTGCTGTTATGGAAACAAGTACTTTTGGTCTTAATACTTGGAAGGTGCCTTGGCTGGATGAGAGGGGTCCCAGATTATTTTAAGAGTGTTGTAAATCGCACATGCTAGGCAAATCTTGACCAAGGATTTCTGATTATGCCTTTACTACCTGAAAGTTATTCATAGCTCTATCCTGTCATTGGCTCGGTTTACATACCACATATTTTTCCCTTTTTTGTCTCCACCAGGCCGAAGGCATGGGGGGAGAGTATGTTTTGCACTCCGTCCGTCCGTCCGTGTGTCCGTCCGTCCGTGTGTGTGTGTGTGTGTGTGTGTCCGTGAGCAGCTAATCTCGGCCACCGTTAACCCGGTCGATGCCAAATTTTGCACACACACTCCCTGGATGCCAACGATGAACCTCTGCCCCACACTTTCCAGAACGGCCTGTTATAGCGCCACCAAGAGGCCGCTTTGTGCAAAACAAGTTTTTGCACAGTACACCTACAGATTTTGTCCAAACATCACGCAAATTGGTACACAGTCTCTCTAGAGCCATTCAACGAAACCGGTCTTTCAGATTTCTCAGACTCCATCCTGATTGGTTAAGATTGGCTTCCAAAGTTCACAGGAGTGCTCAGTTTCAAACAAAATGCTGCAAATCATGAACACATCGCGTGATTTCCGTGAAATTGTGCACCCACATTCCCACTAGGCCGAGGACGAAATGCCACATGAACAATTTCAACTCAGCCTCAAGGTGGCGCTATAACTGGCCGAAAAGTGTTTTTACCTCTAACTGCACGGATCTGTGGATAACTTTGTATGCCAACTCCCTAGTTTACTTTTGTTGCCCTTTTATCCAACCACCAGATGAAGGCAAGCTGCAATGTCCTACATTCCTATCCTGGTGGAGACCTGTGCCCAGAAGGGCACTTTTTCTAGTTTAAGATGTGTTTTAGGCTTTTCTGCCTTTATTGATAGGTACAAGTGAAGAATGACAGGCAAGAGGGAGAGAGAGGCGGGGGGAGACTTGCAGCAAAGGTCGTCATGAACGGGACTCGAACATGCGACGCGCTGTGAGGCCAGAGCCTATTATGTGCATGGCATGCACCTGGACCACTAGGCCAGCGGGGGGCGCTGTTCATACCACATTCTCAGATTCAGATTCAGATTCCTTTATTTGCCATTGTGTAAAACACATAGGAATTTGTTTTGACATCAGTGTGTGTGCATTCAATGTTCCTTTTTTCACAACAAATAAAACAAACACAAATACAACACCAAAGGGGGTCTCCGTCGTGAATGGGTTAAATGTCTGATGGGGTTTAACCAATTCTGACCTGAGATCAGATTCATACGAGGTTTCCACTGGACACACACTGGTCTGATGAACCCATTCTGACCTGAGATCAGATTCTACAAATGTCAGTCGTTCTTCGATTTCTTTCAAAAAATAGCAGACCTACAAGCTCGTATCGCGCCACTCGGTGGCGCGATACGAGCTTGTAGATCTGCTATTTTTAAATAGCTAAAGCATAACATGATGCCGACACCAAAATGGGTGCCTGGTCAGAATGGGTTAATTGTTATAGAGATGTACGCAGCCTTGTTCACAAAGTGCACTGCTATAACTTGCAATCAATTACTATATTGTACGGGGAGACAGTTGTTAGACTGTTGTTTTGGAATGTATTTGCAGCATCAGATATTGCAGCTTATTGCAGGTTAAAATGATGTATCTTTCTGAAGGCTGCATAGTAAAATGATAAGCCCAGCTAGTGGCCCGAGCGCCCCAGGAAATGACTCCAGTATGTCAAAGGGGCTTCTTGGTGACACTGGGTGCCATTTGTTTGGTATGATTTGCCCGGGGATTGAACCCTGCAGGCGTCCGTGCAGTCCCAGCCAGGACAGGCACATATTGTGGTTTGGTGACAAATAGCGTGATATTTAATTTGGTCAATATCGCCCAGCCCCTGGTAGGTCTGTAATTGAAAGAGATTTGACATCCATAATTAATATACACAGACATACCATGCACATCCCAAAAGAAGTTTGTGGTTTTGTCAAAAGATTGCGTGATATTTGATTTAGTCAATATTATCACCCATGCAGCCCTGCCTGGTAGGTCTGTAATTGAAGGAGCTTTGACATCCATAATACACAGACCTACAGTGCACATCCCAAAAGACCATAGCTAATTATGATAAGGGCAACTGCTGATAGCCGGTCCAATGCATGGGAATGCCGGTTGTCAGATCAGCTCATCAGGCCTCTGGGAGGGGTTCAGCGAGAAGACAGGAAGCAGCCACAGAGGTCAGTCAGAAGAACACACAACGATGGGGCTATAGGTAGTGATGGTCAGTATGGTTCAGACACACACAGCCCTGGGGGTAGGTAGTGATGGTCAGTATGGTTCAGACACAGACACAGCCCTGGGGGTAGGTAGTGATGGTCAGTATGGTTCAGACACAGACACAGCCCTGGGGGTAGGTAGTGATGGTCAGTATGGTTCAGAACAGACACACACAGCCCTGGGGGTAGGTAGTGATGGTCAGTATGGTTCAGACACAGACACAGCCCTGGGGGTAGGTAGTGATGGTCAGTATGGTTCAGACACAGACACAGCCCTGGGGGTAGGTAGTGATGGTCAGTATGGTTCAGACACAGACACAGCCCTGGGGGTAGGTAGTGATGGTCAGTATGGTTCAGAACACACACAGCCCTGGGGGTAGGTAGTGATGGTCAGTATGGTTCAGACACAGACACAGCCCTGGGGGTAGGTAGTGATGGTCAGTATGGTTCAGAACAGACACAGCCCTGGGGGTAGGTAGTGATGGTCAGTATGGTTCAGAACAGACACAGCCCTGGGGGTAGGTAGTGATGGTCAGTATGGTTCAGAACAGACACAGCCCTGGGGGTAGGTAGTGATGGTCAGTATGGTTCAGAACAGACACAGCCCTGGGGGTAGTTAGTGATGGTCAGTATGGTTCAGAACAGACACAGCCCTGGGGGTAGGTAGTGATGGTCAGTATGGTTCAGAACAGACACAGCCCTGGGGGTAGGTAGTGATGGTCAGTATGGTTCAGAACAGACACAGCCCTGGGGGTAGGTAGTGATGGTCAGTATGGTTCAGAACAGACACAGCCCTGGGGGTAGGTAGTGATGGTCAGTATGGTTCAGAGTGAGTACAGTTAAGTGGTCACTTACAGTAAAACACAATAGCCTCACTGTCAGGTGTTCAAAACAATTCGTTTTCAGGAAATGGAAAAAAATTAACCTGTGTTCCAATTATTACAGTGGTGGAAAGGAACTACATTTACTCAAGTACTGTACAGTATATGTCCATTTTTCAATAATACTTCCACTCCACTAAATCTCAGAGGCAATTATTGTACTTTTTTACTCCACTATAATTATCTGACTGCTTTAGTTTGTACTGCAGCTCTATATTATTATTACAAATCATACATTAACCACTGAAGTGCTATTTTACACTTGTTACTTTATTAAGTAAAAAAGGGTGCTTCTTTCACCAGTGGATACTGACTCAGAGTGCAGGCCTATGACCTCACCCAGTGTTCCATCTGTTAGCCAATTTGCTACGTGCACCTCAGAGGCTCTGCTGTAGTAAAATAACTCACCCATTTTAGCCTAGGCTGCACCGCGCCGCAGCCACGCTCACAGAGAATGCCAAGACCCCGTCACACACTCACATCGCCCTCATGAGTCACGACCACGCTGCATTTAGAGGCTGACCCAGAAACACAGGCCCCCGGTGTGCGTGCGCACACACACACACACATTGAGGACATGAACCTTTTAGGACAGCGTGATTTTTTTTTTACCGTAACACTAAAGCCGTAATTCTACAAGCTCACAATGGGTCACGCTGCGATGTGTGGTGCATGACACTGGCATATACAACAATACAATACATACAATACAACAATACTACAACAATACAACAATACTACAATACATATTTGTGGTGCATGACACTGGCATATATACAACTACAAGTAAAGGCAAGTAGGCTAATGGTAAAAGGCCGGCATAACTCTAAACACAAAACACAAACCAATCAGCAATGACGTGCCTACGAAACACAAACCAATCAGCAATGACGTGCCTACGAAACACAAACCAATCAGCAATGACGTGCCTACGAAACACAAACCAATCAGCAATGACGTGCCTACGAAACACAAACCAATCAGCAATGACGTGCCTACGAAACACAAACCAATCAGCAATGACGTGCCTACGAAACAGTGACGTTCCTACAATGACGTGCCTACGAAACAGTGACGTTCAATGACGTGCCTACGAAACAGTGACGTTCCTACAATGACGTGCCTACGAAACAGTGACGTTCAATGACGTGCCTACCAAACAGTGACGTTCAATGACGTGCCTACCAAACAGTGACGTTCGGAGGGTTTTGCAGACTGAGAAGCGAAGTGAAAAAACTAAATAAAAATCATAGCTGAAAGGAGCGAATGAGTCTGGATTCCAAGCTATACTAATCCTAATCCTAACTCCTATCTGAATCTTTTTCTAATTGTAAGCATAACTCAAAACACCTGTTTACCATTTATCTTGTGAAAATGTCCTCGGGCCTATTTCTTAAATTCTACTATTGTTGTGAGGACATCTGGACAGTACACGCACGCACGACACACACACACACACACACACACACACACACACACACACACACACACACATGCACGCACGCACGTGCGCACGCACGCACACGCGCACACACCCCATCTGTTGTCTACTGACGTACATGTACTCACCCACTCACCTACTAAGTGGACACCCACATACAGACACACTCCACACTGTTCCCTCTCATGGGCAGGCAGGCTACATGAAGCATTATCAAACGTTAAGATGAGGAAGTGAAGAGTGGATGGGACAATATAGCTCAAAGGGCCTCTCTCTCCTCCCACCTCCTCCTTGAGCTGAATCTCTTTTACCGAATAGACCTCCTTACACCAATGAGGCTCCGACTGCCTTAATATGCTGGCATTATCTGCTACACCGGATCGAGCCCTCCAGTAATCAGTCATGACACACAAGTGCACACCATTCAATCTCGTCAAGGAGGAGAAATGAATCAAAACAATGCAACCTCATTATGTGTGGCTGATTACGGGAGCTGCACCTCTGCTAGTTGATGGAGAGCACATAGAGGTGTGTACGGTGGGTATAATCTAGATGGCCCCTGCTCTCCCACACACTCGCTGACAGAGGATATAAATTCTGTGAGGACTTTTGCAATGCAGCGTTTGACTGTGACGACTAACAGAGATTTAGATTGGCTAGACCATCGTAATACCACATGGGTGCAGAATGCCCTCTTCAGACCCCCACTCGGCTCACAGCTAGCCGGACTGTGTGTCTTCTCTCCCCGGCTCTCTGAATGCATGTCATGTATCTCTATTCAGTACACGAAATACTTTGATCATCATACCCATCTATTCTAGTCCGTGAAGCTCGAGCTGGAGTGTTCCAGGAATGTGTTGGTCGAGCCCCAACACAGTGGAGGGAGGTTAACAACTGTGTGTGTGTGTGTGTGTGTGTGTGTGTGTGTGTGTGTGTGTGTGTGTGTGTGTGTGTGTGTGTGTGTGTGTGTGTGTGTGTGTGTGTGTGTGTGTGTGTGTGTGTGTGTGTGTGTGTGTCTCCGTCCTTGGCTCTTGGTGGGAGATTTACACCCCTGCTCCTGCAACTCCTCATTTGTTTAATTCCCAAGGTGGAAGTTAGGCTGCTTGGCAGAACACAGTGTGTCCAGCGTGGTGTCCTTGGTCAGGAGAAGGATGGATGGCTCTTGTGTGACTGCTGTCCAGATGCACAGAGAGAGACACCTTCCTCTCAGAGGCACTTGAGTTGAGTTGCCTTCTTGCCAAGGGCCTGTTTCTCACCCAAACCAGGAAACACATCAGGCCTTGTAAAAGCACAGCTTTCCAGGTTTCCTCTGCCATGACAGAGGATTGATGTGAGAAGCTGGCTGTAAAAAGTCCCAATAAATGCCATTCTTCAAAGATGGGGTCCAAATGTGATGATGTTGCTTTGTTCTCATTACAAATTCACCAGGAAATAGAAACTTTCAGTCAAGGGGTCTCAATGCTAGGTTAGACTCCATCATGGCCCATAGCACTTACCCTACCCCCTTAGATAGCACTTCTGTAGACTTAGATAGCATTTGATACAGACTTATAGCATGTTATGTAGACGGCACTATAATTGCATTGTATATAGTCATAGCACGCCATAGTACATATGTACTGTATAGCATAGTAGTATATATATATAGCTTATATGTATATTGTATGTATATTTGTGATGTATTCCCATGCTTTTGTTCCTGATTATTGTAAGTCGCTCTGGATTAAGAGCGTCTGCTAAATGCCTAAATTGTAAATTGTAAATTGTGGGGTGTTGAAAGTTGGACGGATTGGAGGACAGCCAACCCAGCTGCTGGTTCTGCCTGGCTCTCACTGGGCAGAGGTCTGTGCTGGTTCTGCCTGGCTCTCACTGGGCAGAGGTCTGTCCTAGTTGTCCTCTGCTGGTTCTGCCTGGCTCTCACTGGGCCAACCCAGCTGCTGGTTCTGCCTGGCTCTCACTGGGCCAACCCAGCTGCTGGTTCTGCCTGGCTCTCACTGGGCCAACCCAGCTGCTGGTTCTGCCTGGCTCTCACTGGGCAGAGGTCTGTCCCAGCCAACCCAGCTGCTGGTTCTGCCTGGCTCTCACTGGGCCAACCCAGCTGCTGGTTCTGCCTGGCTCTCACTGGGCAGAGGGCTGTCCTAGTTGTCCTCTCATGTGGAGATACTGTACTTTCAATACCTCTAGCGTTAGCTCGGCCTACTGGGCTATCCTACTGTGGCTGCTTCCATGTGGATTCAGGCCTAATATATCCCAGGTTTGCAACCTTGAGCTTGACTTTGCAAACACAGTCCTTTCACTTTATTATTATTATTATCATAAATACTGTTTCGATTGCCTGGATAAAGCAATTTCCACACAATGACACTTAAATTAGAGTGCTCTGAAGTATAATCAGCTTGTTGTACACCGGCTAAATGTTTCCGTTTCCAGGTTATATTTTAAACACGCATTACGACTCTTCCCTCCTCGGCTTGTTAACAATGAATCGACTCTGGCGTGGTGAGTCTCTGGCGCAATCATCACTCCAATCTAGAATGAGGAAGTGAATTTTAAAGAGTCCTACATAGCAGTAATCTATTTGAACTGATTGCTTATTGTTTTCCCCGGTGGTGACAGAGGGGTTGAAGTAAATGACTGAGAATTGCTGGCCCAGAATGCTTATACAGTACAGGGCTTTGTCTTTAATGATGAAGGTAATAATTATGTATTCTCCCTCTCACTGCACTTTGTGTAGGAGCAGACAAACTAAGCAAGTGTCTCCATCATTCTCATTCATGTTCAAGGCCAGAGAACTTGAGCTTAGAATTCTGGTGCCTTGCATTTTTATCCTTTGTCCTGTGGGACATCATCAATGCACCTTACGGCCTGAATGGGAGTCTTTCAAGTGTGTTTGATCAAGTACACCAACATCACTGACAGTATAAGCAGCAATGTAGTTGCTATAGAGAAAATAAGACAAATGTAACTTTTGTCGTCTTTGAATAATACTACCATAATATATAATCCAGTTAGAAAAAGGGATGTAGAGGTGACAGTAGGAGTAGGACAATGATCTTCAGATTCAGGGCCAATGCTTTGCTAATTATGCTCTAGAAATGTAGCTTTGATATAAGGTTTCACTTTTTAACAAGGGAGCCATATTTATCCATGAAGGTTTGAGGATATAACTCTCACAAAGCAAATTCCAATTGACTTCAATTTTGATAATAGATTTCACTGACACTGAAGTCTACTTTAGAAAATCCCTGTGGCTTGTACTGTCAGTATATTCACTTATGCAGGCAAAACTTCTTTTAACTCTTACTCTCCCTATTTCACTCATACAGAATCACTTTATCACTCATCTATCATCTATCTAACTATAAAAAGGTAACATCTGCCATGAGATCATTTCAGCTGCACATCAACATAACCTACAGTATATTGTAAAATATAGATTCATATTCCAGAAAGACCCAGACTATCAAACATGGCTGACTTTCACTAGATGAATCTGTACTGTAGACTCCTGATTATTGCTGCATATACAGCAGTATTCCCAATTCGATTGCCTGCAGATGGTTTTCTCTGCAGCTTACTCTCCACACAATGCATTTGATAAGTTCTGTTCTATCACTTATAAAGAGACAACAATTCAATAAAAGGATTTATAGATCAAATATACAGTAGAATGTATTGTAATGTGTTTTAAAGGAGAGCATCTAACTAACGATAAAATGATCACACTATTTTTAGCCTGCCTCGAGATCTTGAGATCTTCAATGGGTTAAATAATAACAATAGGTGCTTTGAAAATTATGAGGCATTTTATTCTATACTATAGCGTCGGATTTGCTACAAGACATTTCACTATACGTACTTAGCCTTAATCTTAATCAGCCCTAGGGTCAGCAAACATGAGTTACAGTTACATTTAAATGCGTTACTCACACGTGTGCACACACACACACACACACACACACACTGACACACACACACACACACACACACACACACACACACACACACACACACACACACACACACACACACACACACACACACACACACACACTCAAATGCATAGCATGCGCTCACGTCAGTGCGTCCTGTCATGCGTGACATGATGTGCACAGACATCTGTGCCCAGGTCAAGCAGGCTGCCCATCCATATCATTGACTGGCTGGACCCCTGGGCTCTATACGGGCACTTAACAAACACAAGCAGTGAACGAGCAAGTGCATCTGTCTCATTAAAACCTCCTGAATATTTCATGCCGGGCGAGACTGTGCGTGTTCACACAACTCTCAACTGGTGGAGATAGTGTTACCCTCATTGCAGGATACACGCCACAAAATGTCATCAATTCTTTATGGTTGCAGTGCAGTGTTGTGGAGATTGGTGATGCCGTTTTTTTCCCCGTTTTTTTTTTCTTTCTCAGTCCTATAAATGTTTAATGTTTACACTTATAACAAATTGTCCCCCAAGGCCAGTGATGAGCCTTCCGAGGCAGGAAAACAGTTCGACTGGCAGAGAAATGATAGTAGCTCATGAGCCACATTTCGACTGTCATGTTTACGACAGTTTTGAGATTAATTTCAGCATTAGCGATGGTATTGACTTATAGCCGGAGAAACAGCTAACATTGTCTTTGTTGAAGGGAGCCATGTTATTTACAATTCTACCTTTAGTACTACCTATAATACTATCTTTAGAAATTGATTATTTGAATGCAAAACGGTATGGCCAACTTTAAGCCTCAAGAAAACCAGAGAGCATTTGAGGCAGATCCTATTCTTCATCATTTCAACTGGGGTGGTTGCAGTTAACTGCAGTGTGTGTAACAGTTAACAGAACCACAGAGAATTAACAGATCCAACAGCATGCTCTGTGCCATTCAGACTGAGATGTATTGGTTGCATTAGAGCAATACCATCTGTGCAGTATACACTATTCCAACACCTAAGCAAACAACCTGCTCTCTCTCCTCTCGCCGTATGGAGAGCATGCCCCTCAGACAGCAAACATAGCGTCCACATCTGCTAAAGGTCATCCACCAGCCATGCAGACATGCATGACATAAAGATATTAATGTACTACAGCTAAGAGGTCTCAAGGGTTTACGGATGGAACAGTATTGTCTAATAAAATAGCCTACTGAAACAAATGACGAATGATCTCATTGCATCACAAAAATGTGCTTATCCTTTAAGAAGCAGAATAATACTTTTTAATCTTATTTTATTTTATTACTTATTCTCTAAATCCGAGACATGTTTTTGAGTGTAAATAAAATGTACAATAAAGTACAATCAGCTGAACACATCTCTCAATTTGTCTGGTTAGAGACGAGTGAAGTGCGATATGGGAGCTATCCACGGTGCTGAATTGACTATATACACTACAGTATACCACAGAATGTTGTTTTTATTTATGGTAGCCTAGCTACGACACAACGCTATCTATGGTCATCTATTGGGAAACCGTACTCATCTTCGGGTAAATGTTTTATGCAGTCGTAAATATAGTAGCTATATACATAACCTTCCTTTAGGCTGTTGAAGAGAGCCTATATACATATAGATCATACTTCAGTTCAGGCTAAAATAAAAACGAGATGCTGGACAGCTGAACCCGCGAGTTCTTTGACTTGGAATGCTTTTCTGGGTCAGTTTAATTTACCGTCCTTCACTTCAATTCACAACTGTCACATCAAACCTCGTCATTTGGGCCAGAAACATGCAGGCATCAAGACTCCCTCGAGTCCCATTGCCCGTAGTCTCTTAACAGATTTCCAGTAGATACCATTCACAGGCGCGCTGGCCGTGGCTAATTGCACTGTGATATTCCACTGCCTGAAATGGAT
>NC_139708.1:2117811-2132811 GCF_964188405.1 Protomyctophum parallelum | reverse complement strand
AGGCAGTTAGAAACCTTTTCCAGACACACCCGGACAACACTAGACCAGACAATGCCATTTTACAACTATTAGAACTTAGTCTTAATTGCAATGACTTCACATTTAATAACAAACATTACTTACAGATAGAGGGCACAGCTATGGGCAAGAAATTTGCACCCGCTTATGCTAACATATACATGAGTGAGTGGGAGAGAGAGGCCTTGGCAAAGTGTCCACTACAACCTACCATGTATTTCAGATTTAAGGATGACATCATAGGGCTCTGGCCACACACCTTACAACAGTTTGATAATTTTTTACAGATTTTGAACACACACCATGCTTCCATAACCATCAAACACATAATTCATCCAACAGAGATTAACTTCCTGGACACCACCGTATTTTTTCATACAATAGATCCTACACATAAACAACTACTGACAAAAAAATATTTTAAGGACACAGACACACACGCACTACTCCATAAACACAGCTACCACCCAAAGCACACATTTGCAGGAATCATCAAATCACAAATCATTCGGTTTTTCAGGATTTCATCCAATAGGGAACACTTTAATCAGGCCACACACACTCTTTACAGTCCTCCGCAGGAGAGGTTACAGCAAAAGGTTTTTGCGTACCATCAGGAGCAATGCCCTGGCCTCTCTCTCTCCCACCCAGCCACTCTCCACAAACACTCTGCCTCCTACCCCTAACCCTCTCACCCCCATTTCTCACCCTAACCTCAATCCTAGCCTTCTTCCCCAGCCACCTCAGCCTCTCTCTAGCGCGGGGACGGGGACGGACCTGGACGGGGCCCACACATTACCCTCTCCTCTAGGTCTTCCCTCCTCCAACACTTCTTCTCCCACCATCCAGGCCATCGGCTCCTCTACCATTACAACACTACTCCCATTCATAACCACATTTTCACATACACTCCAACCACTACACCACAAATTTAAACAGAATTTCACCACCACACAACAATCCTACCCCCCACTACAAACACATTCAGTAATTTCAGCACTTAGAAGGAATAAGAACCTGGGTGACCTCCTTGTGCATTCCAAATTTTCCACTTTACCTCCCAAGCCCCCACAGCCTCATACACTCCATTTCAAACCCCGCAAATTCATCAATAACCCCCATAGTCACACTTCCTCCCCCATCACGGATCCCCTGTCTCTGACCACACCCAATATAGTTTACATCATCACCTGCACACAATGTCACAAACACTACATAGGAGAAACCGGACACACACTAGAAACACGCCTCAAACAACACTTATATCACATCCAACGAGCAGACATACACACAACTCTGTACACACACTTTCAATCCCATCCTATCGCTAACCTCATCATTTCAGGTCTGGAATGTGGAGTCCGTTGGACCAGTGGACAGCGGAAACTCATGGAACACAGATGGATAAACAAATTACAAACTGTAACACCCACTGGTCTTAATGAAAGAAGTTGATTTTTATCCCCTTCCTGTTCATTTTTATGTAAAATAAATAAATGGTATCCAGGCCTTGCTGTGAACTTTTACTCCTGTTTGGTTTTAGGTTGTTTTATTAATGTCCCTTTTTATATCCATTTTACCATTGGGTTTTAGAGTATGGTTTAGGTATGCGGTCTAGCTTAAACTTGGACTCAGGGGGGTGGACGCCTCTGCCTTGCATAGTCCCCAGTGAATAGGCAGTTGGCCCTTCACTGGTAAGCCTATTTTGGACTTATTTTAAATATATGAAGGTATTGCGGGCAGGGATTTTTACCAAAAAGCCCCCCCTTTTAAAATACATACACACATACATACCTACATACATACATTTCAGAAGTTTTAGCAGTTTTTGAGGACCCACTTTTAGGCCAGTGCACCAGAGCAAACTCTTGCCTTTTTTTAAACCCTATCCATTTTAACCAAATACATACATACATACATACTACATACATTCATGTAGTAGCAGAACCGTCCTGTTTCCTGTTTGTTTTCTGTCTATGTAATTGTATGTACAAAAATAGAAAAAGAAGCATAACATATGTACTGCATTTTTCCCTGTCCCTACCCCTCTTCTATGCTGCTTAATAAAAACTTTCTAATTGAAAAAGAAAACTTCAAAATAGGTGAAATTACACATGAGAATTGAGCCCTCATCTCTTTCACCATCATCTGTCTGCCAGCATCATTCTCTGTCCTGTCTGGCAGAGGACGTAAAAGCATCATCTGTGTAAGTGTAATCACACCATTGTATGTGTGGGCCTTGCTGTGATAACCTGACTGTATCCACGACTTCTGATGGGAGCCTGAAGAACATTGAATAAGATGGGGAAATAACCCTTAATGCTTGAAAGTTGAAACCATGTGACTCCCATTGGAAATGCATTGAGGCGGCCATAACACACAGAAGACACAGGAGTGGACACAAGTGTGTCCTAGGTGTGAGTGAGGCAAAAACCTTTTATTGTTCGTGATAAAAAAAATCACGAAAGCCCCTGGAGGTACCGTAGAACTATGACTTTTGTGAATGAATTAGGTCAGTGTGTCACTCAAATATACAGCAAAGTCCTCTATGCAAATGTAACACTGAGGATTTAGCTTTATAGGGAAGACCAGGAGAATATGAAAGCACAAGGTGGTAGAGCACTACGTATTAACCAAAACCTACCTGTGGTAGTACCTGTAGTATATTAACCACTTATTGTGACTGTAGGTCACAGATTACTATGAAAACCTGCAAAACCTGGTATGCGGTCTAGCTTAAACTTGGACTCAGGGGGGTGGACGCCTCTGCCTTGCATAGTCCCCAGTGAATAGGCAGTTTGCCCTTCACTGGTAACCCTATTTTGGACTCATTTTAAATATATGAAGGTATTGCGGGCAGGGATTTTTACAAAAAAGCCTCCCCTTTTAAAATACATACACACATACATACCTACATACATACATTTCGGAAGTTTTAGCAGTTTTTAAGGACCCACTTTTAGGCCAGTGCACCAGAGCAAACTCTTGCCTTTTTTTAAACCCTACCCATTTTAACCAAATACATACATACCTACATACATACATACATACATACATACATACATACACATACATACATACATACATACATCAGTACTAACACACTACACACACACACACACACACACACACACACACACACACACACACACACACACATATAGTAAGAAGATGAAGATGCCCTGAGGGTGAGAAGGTTGCTTGCACGCATCCGCCTGGGTGACGACAGACTGCTGGGCGAGCGGCGAGCGCTGGCGCTTTGGCATGGGGAGTCAGATCAACATACTGTATGGAATACATTCTGTACTAGCCATATATGGATCATGTCTTGAGTGTACAGCTAGGGTTTGATGAGGTCAGATCAACATATGGAATGTGGAACAGGTCAGCTCCATATATGGAGATCTTAGGGTGGCAGGGGCAGTGTCTTGAGTGTATAGGGTTTGATGAGGGCCCAGGTAGGGCCGGACCTTAATTTTCGGGCCTGTTGAGGCCTCTAGTTTTCGCCAGCTGCCGGGCACGGCTGCACTAATAACTTTGGGGTGGGCCCGTCTAGAGTTTGAATGGACAGGTATCAGTCAAAAGGGAGACATCGAAGAGGATGGATGGATGGGGAAGGATCAACATATGGAATGTCAGAACAGGTAAGCTCCATATATGGAGATCTAAGGGACTGACGGGAAATGCACATTTTCAAAGTAAATGCGACCTGCAGTCGCAAATAATACATGTGTGTGTGTGTGTGTGTGTGTGTGTGTGTGTGTGTGTCTATGTATGTATGTATCGTTTATGCATATGACAGTATGATTATGTATTTCTGTGAGATCAGGCTGGACACACACTTTTCTAGAAAGTTGGCCCCAACATTTGGGCAATGTCTGAAGACTAACTTGTACTCCATTGCATAATGGTGTTGCTTGCCAAAAAGAACTAATCTTCAAGCTAACAACACGTTACATAATTGATACCATAGGTCAAGAAAGAGCACTTTCAGATCAAGCATGGTGAAGGCCTCACCCCTTTAGTCTCCCAAACCCCCTGCAGTTAAATGGACTGCTTAACTCATTCTGACCGGGCACCCATTTTGGTGTCAGCATCATGTTATGCTTTAGCTATTTAAAAATAGCAGATCTACAAGCTCATATCGCGCCACCGAGTGGCGCGATACGAGCTTGTAGGTCTGCTATTTTTTGAAAAATCGAAGAACGACTGACATTTTTAGAATCTGATCTCAGGTCAGAATGGGTTAACTCCGCTGCCCCTGCTGCTGCATGTCCTCGGTTAAATGGCACACACCCCTCCATTTTCTCAGCAGGACAAATGATGGGAGGTGAACTGAGTGCTGGAAGTGGAAACGGAGGGAAAGAGAAAAGAACGGAACCAAATACAGAGGAATACAAAGGACTGGTCCGCCCGGAGCCCAGAGGAGAGGAATTATATCCCTGCATGTCTGTGCCACTTGCAAAATCCTCTGTCAAAATCCTCTCAGAGTTAAATCAATGAAGGATTTTACAGTGCATTCATCAAAGAGTAAACAGGCAGCTTCTGTGCTGTTCAGTGTTTTAATGCACAGTAAAATCACAGGATTCATTTTAAACCCTCGCAGTTATATTAAAGAGCTGCCTTCTGCGGGCCTCCGTGCTTCACATCAACACAGGGCCACACTGAACACTGATTTATACGGCATTGTACAGAGAGTGAAATTGCCAAGCCACAAGCTCACAATGTGTTGCATCACGCACTGTTGCCAGCTTGTAGATCTGCTGTTTTTGGCATGAGACACAGATTTAAAGACTGGGGTGATAGTTCTTATAGGTAAATGAAGACGAGGCATTCATGACCCATTTGTCAAGGAAGCAGCATGCTGATCTCTTTATCCCGACAGTCAGACCGAGGCAAGGCGAGGAGAGCGGATGAAGAGCGACCTTTCGGGCTCATAGCCAGCCAGTGTCTCTCACCCGCCTCCCATTTCTTTGTCTCTGTCTCTCTCTTTGTCTCTTCACACTTGACTACACTTTGTAAGGAAGACATCGAATACATATTTGCATATGCCCCTCACCCCCCCATGCTCCCCTCGCTCATTCTAATTCTCTCTCTCTGTCTATCTCTCGCCTAACGTGTGTGTGTGTGTGTGTGTGTGTGTGTGTGTGTGTGTGTGTGTGTGTGAGTGTGTGTGTGTGCGTTTGCATACCACACGCATGCATGTACAGTAATTAAGCATTGGACACACACACACACACACACACACACACACACACACACACACACACACACAAATTATGCCCAAGTGTGTATAACTATCTGCCCACAGGCATTTGTCAGAAAGCATGATTCATAAGCATTAATACTCAACTGACCAGATGGGACTCTTTGTATTTATGGAGCCAACATTAACAAGCTTCATTAGATAGATTTTCAATTTCCAGGAGTCGATTCTCTCCAAATAATTCTCGAGAATTTTAAACACCCTCTGAGCAAATGAACTGTGGAGAAACTGCAGAGAGCACTAAGTAAGTTGGAGATGTGGAGGTGTATTGCTACTATAGTGTTGATGAGGTCTTGCATATTATTGTACATTAATTATTGTATGTTTTTAAATGTCTCTATGAATTGAATACACAGCACCACAATAGAAACAAGCCTTAGGGCTTTTTGTGAAATCCTTTTAGCACCATTGTATAATCGTATCTTGTACTATTTGCAAACTGTTAATAACTTAATACATTATTCAATCCTCCAATACACCAGCCGCTTCTTCTCACCTGACAGTGAGTTTCACCACCAGGAGTATGTAACGCACGCAGAGCAACACGCTCTTCGTCCCCCGTCCCGCTCCCGCCAGCATCCCTGACCAACCCGTATGAGTCGCTAACGCAGTAGCCTCGGAAGCCGCAGGCGTTTTGTTTTCAAATGCGAGCCCAGCAGGAAAAGTGGCATAGGAGTGGGAACGAACCTTGTATTTCGCTAAACCAATAAAAGTGCAGAGGCCAAATGTGGTGATGTCAGTGTTCTCCGCTGCGTTCTACTGGGGAAGGGAGGGGGTCATAAGTTGCTGAACCAATAGGAAGTTGGTTTCCAGTGCAGTTTGTTCCGCCCAAGCTCCCAGAATGGCTGGCCAACATTGAAGCGCTTGGCTGGGACTGCAGCCGTGCATTTAGCACAAGGAACTTTTGGTGTCCAAATCAACTTCCATTGAAATGAATGGGAGGGGGGCGGGGCTGTCCGCTCTCCATCCTTTATAACAGGGGTAGGCAACCTTAGGCACCAGTGCCAACATTGGCACAAAGGAGGGTGATCACTGGCACACTGGCAAGTGTGTGAGAGAGTATCTTTGGTTTTAAATAAACTATTTTTTTTTAAATGCAGTCAAATAAGTCAAATAAGGAAAAACTGTATATTTGTTGACAATCAAAATAAGTTGGAATTTTTCCTGTGGTGTCATTAAAATTAATTAATGTTGATATGGCACACTGACGATCTAGAAAATAAAAACATGGCACTTCATTTAAAAAAGGTTGCAGACCCCTGCTTTATAACTATGGTTCCGCCCCTCTGTACCCTTTCAGGCTACAGTACTAACGCCGTGACATAGATCGCCCTCCCCGCCCGTCTTGAACACAGACAAATGTGTCTGTTGGCGTGTCTGGCCAAGCCGGATGCTCCATGCATGGAGGATGTAAACCATGCACAGTCTCCGGTGGTGGACAGGGACTTTACCCGGACAGCCAGTTAAAGGAAACATTATATTAGACAGGTGGACCAGGCCAGAGAGTGACTGGACTGTAGATCATCACTCAGACATCCTAATTGCATTCCACAAAGTAAGAGTGCATGGATATGTGCCATCAATCCAGTAAACATTGGAGAGTGGAGACTGTTCTATATTGATCTTTGTGATGTTGCTCGCTGCTGCTGCTGCTGCTGCTGCTGCTGAGTCATTCTGCGATAGATGGTTAGTGGTTCAATAGGCATACAGGTTAAAGTTAGATAGATGGTTAGTGGTTCAATAGGCATACAGGTTAAAGTTAGATAGATGGTTAGTGGTTCAATAGGCATACAGGTTAAAGTTAGATAGATGGTTAGTGGTTCAATAGGCATACAGGTTAAAGTCTGGCTGATGGAGCTCTCATTCTCAGTCAAGAATGAACATGTGTACATACAGTACAGTAATGACAACAACAATAATAAGGCATTATAATTTAGTCATTTAGCATGCAGACATCCATAGTGACTTAACCCATTCTGAACGGGCACCCATTTTGGTGTTAGCATCATGTTATGCTTTAGCTATTTAAAAAATAGCAGACCTACAAGCTCGTATCGCGCCACTCGGTGGCGCGATATGAGCTTGTAGATCTGCTATTTTTGAAAAATCGAAGAGCGACTGACATTTCTAGAATCTGATCTCAGGTCAGAATGGGTTAATCAGACCAGTGTGTGTCCAGTAGTGGAAACCTCGTATGAATCTGATCTCAGGTCAGAATGGGTTAAGTAGGCCTGATTCAAGAATAGGCCTGATTCGTTTACAGTGTCAAATCGTAAATGATAAATAGAGTGCAACAAAAACATTTTAGTGCTTCAGAGTATCTAGGATACCATGGGTAAACCTCAATCCTTCAGAGTATCTAGGATACCATGGGTAAACCTCAATCCTTCAGAGTATCTAGGATACCATGGGTAAAGCTCAATCCTTCAGAGTATCTAGGATACCATGGGTAAACCTCAATCCTTCAGAGTATCTAGTATACCATGGGTAAACCTCAATCCTTCAGAGTATCTAGGATACCATGGGTAAACCTCAATCCTTCAGAGTATCTAGTATACCATGGGTAAACCTCAATCCTTCAGAGTATCTAGTATACCATGGGTAAACCTCAATCCTTCAGAGTATCTAGTATACCATGGGTAAACCTCAATCCTTCAGAGTATCTAGTATACCATGGGTAAACCTCAATCCTTCAGAGTATCTAGGATACCATGGGTAAACCTCAATCCTTCAGAGTATCTAGGATACCATGGGTAAACCTCAATCCTTCAGAGTATCTAGGATACCATGGGTAAACCTCAATCCTTCAGAGTATCTAGGATACCATGGGTAAACCTCAATCCTTCAGAGTATCTAGGATACCATGGGTAAAGCTCAATCCTTCAGAGTATCTAGTATACCATGGGTAAAGCTCAATCCTTCAGAGTATCTAGGATACCATGGGTAAACCTCAATCCTTCAGAGTATCTAGGATACCATGGGTAAACCTCAATCCTTCAGAGTATCTAGGATACCATGGGTAAACCTCAATCCTTCAGAGTATCTAGGATACCATGGGTAAAGCTCAATCCTTCAGAGTATCTAGGATACCATGGGTAAACCTCAATCCTTCAGAGTATCTAGGATACCATGGGTAAACCTCAATCCTTCAGAGTATCTAGGATACCATGGGTAAACCTCAATTCAGAGTATCTAGGATACCATGGGTAAACCTCAATCCTTCAGAGTATCTAGGATACCATGGGTAAACCTCAATCCTTCAGAGTATCTAGGATACCATGGGTAAACCTCAATCCTTCAGAGTATCTAGGATACCATCGGTAAACCTCAATCATTCAGAGTATCTAGGATACCATGGGTAAACCTCAAACCTTCAGAGTATCTAGTATACCATGGGTAAACCTCAATCCTTCAGAGTATCTAGGATACCATGGGTAAACCTCAATCCTTCAGAGTATCTAGTATACCATGGGTAAACCTCAATCCTTCAGAGTATCTAGTATACCATGGGTAAACCTCAATCCTTCAGAGTATCTAGTATACCATGGGTAAACCTCAATCCTTCAGAGTATCTAGTATACCATGGGTAAACCTCAATCCTTCAGAGTATCTAGGATACCATGGGTAAACCTCAATCCTTCAGAGTATCTAGGATACCATGGGTAAACCTCAATCCTTCAGAGTATCTAGGATACCATGGGTAAACCTCAATCCTTCAGAGTATCTAGGATACCATGGGTAAACCTCAATCCTTCAGAGTATCTAGGATACCATGGGTAAAGCTCAATCCTTCAGAGTATCTAGTATACCATGGGTAAAGCTCAATCCTTCAGAGTATCTAGGATACCATGGGTAAACCTCAATCCTTCAGAGTATCTAGGATACCATGGGTAAACCTCAATCCTTCAGAGTATCTAGGATACCATGGGTAAACCTCAATCCTTCAGAGTATCTAGGATACCATGGGTAAACCTCAATCCTTCAGAGTATCTAGGATACCATGGGTAAACCTCAATCCTTCAGAGTATCTAGGATACCATGGGTAAACCTCAATCCTTCAGAGTATCTAGGATACCATGGGTAAACCTCAATCCTTCAGAGTATCTAGGATACCATGGGTAAACCTCAATCCTTCAGAGTATCTAGGATACCATGGGTAAAGCTCAATCCTTCAGAGTATCTAGGATACCATGGGTAAACCTCAAGCCTTCAGAGTATCTATAGGATACCATGATGGGTAAACCTCAATCCTTCAGAGTATCTAGGATACCATGGGTAAACCTCAATCCTTCAGAGTATCTATAGGATACCATGATGGGTAAACCTCAATCCTTCAGAGTATCTAGGATACCATGGGTAAACCTCAATCCTTCAGAGTATCTATAGGATACCATGATGGGTAAACCTCAATCCTTCAGAGTATCTAGGATACCATGGGTAAACCTCAATCCTTCAGAGTATCTAGGATACCATGGGTAAACCTCAATCCTTCAGAGTATCTAGGATACCATGGGTAAACCTCAATCCTTCAGAGTATCTAGGATACCATGGGTAAAGCTCAATCCTTCAGAGTATCTAGGATACCATGGGTAAACCTCAAATCCCAATTTTCTCAAATACACAAATGCACACACATGCACACTCGCACGCACGCATGCATGCACGAACACACACACACACACACACACTCACACAAAAAAACACACACTTTTTTGTTCTTTTTGAGTTTCCGTAAGTTTCCGAACCTTTTGTGAGGAGTTCATACAGTATGTCGTCCAATGTAAAAACCATTAGCCTAAAGTAAAGCCATGCTGATTGATTGATTGAAGTATTTATTAACAGTTTGCAGAATGGGTACATTTCACATGAAAGCACAACTCAATACAAAGACTGTTATACTGTGGACGACACACTGACAAAGCATTACACTTGTTTACAACAGGCCATGCAGGGTCCACCATTTTCAAAGCATCAGAACATTTAGAGTCGTATAAATATACACTTCTATATAAAAAAATCACACCTGTGTGAACTGAGTGGTGCAACTCCCCTATCTCTCCCCCCTCCTCTCTCTCTCTCTCTCTCTCTCATTAGCAGGCAACAGTGCAGCACTATCTCTCTCTCTCTGTTTCTGGCACAACAGCGCCCCTACTGGTGCTCATTAAAGTCACATACATAGTTACATAGTCACATAGTCAGGTTAACCCATTCTGAACGGGCACCCATTTTGGTGTTAGCATCATGTTATGCTTTAGCTATTTAAAAATAGCAGATCTACAAGCTCATATCACGCCACCGAGTGGCGCGATACGAGCTTGTAGGTCTGCTATTTTTTGAAAAATCGAAGAACGACTGACATTTTTAGAATCTGATCTCAGGTCAGAATGGGTTAATCAGACCAGTGTGTGTCCAGTGGAAACCTCGTATGAATCTGATCTCAGGTCAGAATGGGTTTATCAGACCAGTGTGTGTCCAGTGGAAACCTCGTATGAATCTGATCTCGGGTCAGAATGGGTTCATCAGACCAGTGTGTGTCCGGCGGAAACCTCGTATGAATCTGATCTCAGGTCAGAATGGGTGAACACGGACATTGCTGTTCCTTGGAGTGGTTGCACCTCAAAACCAGGAAATCATGTAAGGAGGGAAAAAGGGAAAAGCAACATATACAGTAAGGGGGAAAGGGGTGGGGGGGGGATTCAGATTTTATGGGGGCCAGTGTCTAATTGCAGCCGTCCGTATAGGTGCCCTTTGAGAGCGGTTTTGAAGGAGTCAAGGGATTTGCATGTCAAAATGGCTGTTGGTAGGGCGTTCCACATTTTTGGTGGCATAGGAGCAAAATTAATTTAGTCCCTTGTTTGTGCCGAATCTGGGTTGCACATAGTTTGTTGAGCTTCCTCTGGTGTTGTGGGTGTGAACTTTGTTGACATTAAGGAAGTATTTAGACAGATACATGGGTATCATGGCATGCTGTCCAGTGTAGACATGTCGATGAAATGTTCAACTTAAAGCAGCACTATATGCTTGCCTGGATCCAGCCCAGATTTGAATCATGTGTGGCTTTAAGCTGTAGCATGACGAAGAGCGAAAATAGTCTATCTAAAAGCTCACAACACGTTGCACGATGATGTGTGGTGAGCTTGTAGATCAACTATTTTCACAAAAAAGATGAATAGACAATTCTTGATTACATATATTACCAAATACACTGTGGAAGAAAACTGGCAAAAAGGAAAACTCATTAAACCGAAAATAACATTATAAAGTGATCTGTGCTCAAGAATCTTATCAAATGCTGTTATTTTACCAGTGAATGTCTTCCACTTTCATTGGATTTACTGTATGTCTCACATCAGCCTCAGCACCAGAAATAATACACATCAAGTGATTGGCAGAGGAGATCGCCATCCCACGGGTCAGAAGGTTAAGAGCGCTTATAGTTGCTATATAGCGAGGCTTGCTTAAGTGCCCAGAGGCAGAGGTGTGAAACCTTTGCTCAACGGAGGCCTGAAGAAGGGATTAGTCACTGTGAGCTTTTAGATATCTTCAATATAAAAGCACATTCCCACAATAGGATTAGATTATTCTGTGGTTAAAAAGCCACACAGTATGGTCTCCCCCGCTTGGTGTTGGTCAATGGGGAACCAGAATCAAATTATATTTTTTTGTGCCTGGAAAGTTAATTTTTGAACCTTCATTACTCCTTAAACTAGAGTATGTAAAAATAGTTTTTTGCTTAGATATGTCTTAGTTTGTTAAAACCTAGGCTTGCCTAGATTTCTTTGTTTTTCTTTTCAATTTATCTGATGAATTAAGCTCTTTGAAGCTTAAAAGGGTAGGCAAAATAAGCCTCTGCTTCAGCCTACACCTTTTCGGTCCCACTTGTATAAGTGGACTCTAATGTATCGTATGTATGTATTTTTTTTTTTTTTTTTTTTGCTTTTTCAAATGGACCGAAATAAAGATTTACTACAATTATTAACCAATTATTTTATAAAATTATGGATTATATAACTTATAACTTTTGATATCAAATCGATTAGTTTAATGAAGTAGTTAGAAAACAGCTATAGGCAAGCTCCACAAGCTCACAGCTTGTTTGTGTCTGCGACACCGCTGTACAACAAAGCATAACGCATGCTTCACTCTTGCTACCTGCTCGTAGCCATGGCAACCAGGGCAAGGACGATGCAGGTTGAGTGTAGGTTATGGCGGAAGCGGCCCGCCATGCTTCATGCCTGTGCTGTGCCTAGCTAGACGCATCACAGCAAACATCATCAATCTTCATTTAGATGGAGCTGCACGCCACTCCACACATGCAGCACCGCCGCATCTACAACCAAACAACAACAAGAGGCCAAGCACTGCAATGCCTCCACACGCACACGCACACATATACACTCATTCACATATGCACGCCGCACGCAGACTGGTACATATATACACAGACAAATTGTCTTCCAAAACGTCTGTCTCAAGTAAAGCCCACATACATACACACACACACACACACACACACACACACACACACACACACACACACACACACACACACACACACACACACACACACACACACACACACACACACACACACACACACACACTCACTGTCCATTCTTCTCATCTTCTCCACCCCCTGCTCTCTCTCCCTCTCTCTCTTTCTTTCTCTCTCTCTCTCTCCCTCTGTGTGTCTCTCTTCCCCCCGCCACTCCCCCCCCCCCCTGTGTCTTGTGCAGAACATGCAGTGCTGAGATGTTCTCTGAGTTGTACACTGTAGCCTGCTTTGTGTTTAATTGGATGAAAGGATGATGCATAATAATGCGAGGGGGAAAAGAAACACGAGGGAACCAGAGTCCGCGTCGCCCGCGGCAGCAGAAACCGCCAGCTATCTGTTGTTGACATTTATCTTTGCTGTTTTCTTTTCTGCTCCATTGAAACAAGAGAAGCATCATTCATGCATCTACGTTTACATGGTATATACTGTATGCATTCCTCTCTGTGTCGCAAAGGTCACAACTCACGAGCAACCTCAAACATCAGCCTCTCCAGTGTGACAGTGTATCCCTTAGCCACTATAGGCAGAGATGGGCAAAATACATTGAAAATGTATTTTGATACAAAATACAAATACTGGGTCAAAAAATTTATCTAAATACAAAATACAAAATACATCTTCCATCCCCATCGAAATACAAATTACAAAATACAAAAAAGTATTTCAAATACGTATTTCAAATACATGTATTTCAAATACTGCCCATCTCTGGTCACGAGCAACCTCAAACATCAGCCTCTCCAGTGTGACAGTGTATCCCTTAGCCACTATAGGTCTATATAATTTGTAGTACAGCAAATATACACCAAAGTAGTACACAAATAGAGGATCTGGAAGCTCACGACAACACTTTGAGATGCTAGGCATTGTGATCTTGCAGATCTGTAAATCTACAAGATCCCTTTTTTCAGGGGGCCTATATGCAGCTTTTGTCCACCACACGTCTCATATTTGCCATTGACAATGAAAGGAGAAATGAGGTCACATGTGCTTCAAATATGATGTGAATTTGTGGCAACACAAACATTAAATGCCATCGACATTGAAGTGAAAATGTACGTAGACGAGCAAATGGGCTAACCAATCACATCAATGTAGTTGTTCATGAGATGATCTATGATGTAGGCCTATAATGATAAGAGCGCCCCTCACTTCTATAATTTAGATGTATAGGTCACAAAATGTATAGGTAGTCTGATTGAATGACATTTTTCTGTCAAAAGGGAGGTAATTAATTATTACCATCAATTCATTGACGGTAATAATTAGGTCTATTCACTATTCAGTCAGCTCTTGAAGAACAATATACTAATGGACTTAAGCCTTGCATGTAACCCATTACTGCTGCAAAGAGTGTAAAAACAAGGCCTTTCCTTTTTTTTCCTGGCTATGCCAGACTAATGGATGGACGATGCTAGGTTGAAAGTGGTGAAGCAGCAGGAGGAGAGCTTTGATGTAGGTCTACCTAACACAGAGTGAAGCCATGGTTGGGTCCATTAGGGTCCATGGAGATGGATGGTGTTTACTTCCAACACAAATAACCTGCAGCACCTCCACACATCTTAGCTTCCTGTCGACTGCATGCACAACAACAATGGTCTGATGGTGGTGGTGGGAATAAAAGAGCATCTTGGGCTCCGGTGGTGATCATAGGACTGGGCTCTGTTTGTCGTCTGTCTCTTTCTTGTGGAGAAAGATGGAGGCAGACGTTACGTGGCAAACGAGCGACAGACCGATGCAGAGATGTGAGAGAAAAGAAGAAAAGAAAGAGATCAAAGAAAAGAAAGTAATTAAGGCAGCACGCAATTCCACCATGTAGCCTGTAATGTCACTCTGACCAATGCTGTGTGGAGGGGGAGGGAGAGAGTTATCTAATGTGTTACTGAGGGTGGGAGATTTGTGCTTACTCAGTGAGTGGCTGAGCCAGAAATCCCTCCTCCTCCTCCTCTCTATAAGGCCTTTTCTTAAACACCCGCTGCACTGTGCTGTGCTGTATCCCCCCAAGCAGAGGATCCCTTTCAGGCTGCGATCTTTCAGCATGAGTGACTGGTACTCTAGTTTCTACTGTATCCCTGTGCTCTTGTGGGACTATTCAGAAGACTATAGAATAGAAGAAAGATAGGGCATGAGGGAAGACAGCGAGAGGGAAATTGAAAGAGAA